>NW_027069730.1:122101-353177 GCF_002906115.3 Quercus suber
GCTCTTCTTTTATAGTTTTAATCTTCCTATCTTTTGCTTCCATCTGTTGATTGCCTATTCGCCTTTTTTTCTGGTCGTCCATCCCATCAGAGGCTTTATCGATACTCAAGTGGCTCACTCTGACCAACGTTATCCTGCCAAGGGGTTACCTCTCCATTAATGCGGCCAGGGGGGGTTAGTTGAGTGCATTAAATGCGAGAGTGACAGCTTGCTTTGGGGTTAGCCACTCTCTGAAATCACTCTTGTCAGGCCGAGGACAAGGTGTCCTCGGCGTGGATTCAAGAGAATAGGCTTCCCCCCTTCTTCTCAGAAATAGCCTGCGCTCCTCGGCATGGGCCTTGGGCCTGCTATATGATGGACTGAGGCTATCAGGCCCACGGACCCCACATCTAATAATAATTTACCACATTAATAATTGTGAAATTTTTTGTATCTATATTACTTAGGGTCATACTAATGAGTGCTTTTAAGATAATGATTAACAATTTATTTTAAAAAAGTCTTGACGTAATTTTTATGGAAAATTAAAAAAGTTGTCAAAATATTAATTGTTTTTTCTCCTAAAAATTTTCTTTAAATTTATTATTAACCATTGCGGGCATCCCTTAGCTTTTCTCTATTACTTAAACTAATTGTGAATTTTTTTTTTTTTTTTTTTATCTTTAAATATTACTGAAACTATTTTGGACAATAAACCTATTCGTGGATTTCATATGGTGAGTGTAGGGTCACGATTTTCGGACCAAGCCCAAAATGTGTAGGATCTTGGTCCAGTAAGCCCAGTATAATAAATTTGTAAAGAGTGGGTTAAAGAGTTAGGATTTAGTGCATGGATAACAGTTAAAATGGGTTTTCATGATGATCAAACAGAAATGAACTAAGTTTATCAAAGAAAATTTGTCCTCAACACAATTCGAGGAGCTTTGCTCTTGTATTTATTGGATGACAATGGTTACAGGAGTTCTTGAGATTGCTATAGTGCTTTCTCTCTCCCTTTCTCTAGCACCCTCTCTATGGTGGGTTTTTCCTATTATATAATCCTCTTTAAACAATTTTGACCTTCAACTTGTTAATTATCCAAGCCTATATTTGAGTGCCTGTCCCATCAGACATCCTCTCTCTGGCGTTCTGTGAGTTACGATAACCGATGTAGCACTGTTCAAGGGTCATTTCTTCATTAATGCGGTCAGGATGTTATTTGCAGGTATTTAATGTGGAGGTGACAGTTTCTCCTTGAATTACTCCTCCACCATGCTTTCATGGCTGGCCCATTGTACTTGTCCTTCTTTCTTTCTAGAATGCTCTGGGAGGCTGCCTTTGATGGCGTGCCGCTCTTCTCTTCTATGATCTTGGTTCACAGAGGATAGGATTATCCTCGGCGATGTTTCTCGGTAATTTGGACTTTCTTCGTTCGTCCTCGGACATTCCTTCCTCCTCGGTGTGGGTCTTGGGCTCAGTATAAAGTGGGCCGGGGTTGCCAAATTCTTTGACCCCACAGCGAGTAAAATAAATTATTACCCTTCTTTTTTTTTTAGTGGTTATATAAGTGATAAATAAGCTTAATTGCCATTTTAGAATTTTCAATTGACCATCTAAATACTCTCATCTCATGATTGTTGAGGAACTTTGAAAGCCGAGGCTCAAAATTTATGAGGTCCAAGGCATTTCGAGCTTGCTTTACAATTACACACACTCAGGGCCCATCATCAAGGCCCAATATACACAACGTGAGGCCCATCGAGAAATGGGGTCATAACACACTCGGCCACAACATTGACCAAATCCTCACGACCAGAAAAGCCATCCTTCAACTTCCAGCAGCAATGCAAAGTGATATTGCAATGGTTCAAATAAGAAGTTTCTCTTTGCTAGTGAAGGGTGGTTTCCAACCCTCTCCTAGAGTGTAGAACTGGTGTCCCTTCTTCGGAAGGTGTCTCTGTCCCTTAAGGTAACAAGTTTACCTTGAGGCTTTGTTGGTTTTTTTTTTTTTTTTTTTCTTTAGGGACTCTGGGAAACAGTTAATAGTTTATGATGGAAGAACTCACGAAAACTTGGAACAACCTAACCCTCTCAGAATGTGAAGGATCAAACTTTCGCATTAAGGAGGAGCAGGTGAAAACAGAGTTTATTTTAGCAGCAAAGTTCTTGACTAAAAGAGCTCTCAACATAGACGCCACAGCTAAGACTTTCACTCCCCTTTGGAGATCGAAAAATGGCTTCAGAATCAAAAAGGAAAGTGACCAATGTGGTTTTATTTTCATTTGACGATAAGAGCGAGATGGAGAAAGTTATGGAAGCTGAGCCTTGGAGTTTTGATAAACGTCTAATGGTTTTGCAACGGTATGGTAGGGAAATGGACGTAGGTGATATGGAGTTTAGGAAGGTGACATTCTGGGTGCAAGTTCACGATCTTCCAATCAGATTCCGAAAGAAAAGATTGTTGAACAGCTGTGTGAAGCGATTGGAAAGGTGAAAGCAGAGACTGCTGAAGCAGAATCAGAGGGCGATAATTTCATGAGGGTCTGGGTTACAATAGATATCACCCAACCCTTGAGTAGGGGACGAGTGGTCTTACTTGATAATGGTAAGGAACTATAGGTGCACTTTAAGTATGAGAGGCTTCCAAGCCTTTGCTTCTGGTGTGGTTGTTTGGCGCATAAAGATAGGGACTGTGAGCTATGGGTGGAAAGTGAAGGAAGCCTCCTGCCTGAGTCACAGCAATTCGGCCCTTGGTTGAAGGCAGCACCATTTGTTCCGTCCTAGAAGTACATAGTGAAAGTGCCCAGAATTTTCACTACGAAAAAAGCTGATGCAACTACGGCAAAGCCCAGAACAGTGAAGCAAACGACGGTGGCTGTGGTCCGGTCAGGTAAGCTGGCGCCGGAAATTGTCAGGCTCGAAAAAAGCAGTACAATATCGGAGAGTATAATGCTGGAAAAGGAAGGTTTTGAAGTTCACAATATAGAAAGTAAAGATCCGGTTTTACAGGAGGAATTTAAACAAGAAATAAGGAAGTCAACTAAGGAGGGAAAAAAGGTGGATGTGACTATTCAACAAGTCGGGTCAGCTATGGAAATGGTGTCAGGACAACCTTTTGATGAGGTATTAGGTGAGATAGATAAAGAAATAGGAAAGTATGATTCCAAAAGGTATGAGTCAGCAGGTTCTGAAGTAAGCATGGGAAAGGAAAATCACATGGGCCAACAGAATATCAATGAAGCCAAGGTGCCGTGTTTGTCCTCAATGCCAGCCCACTTGTCTCTTTCTCCTAGAGTACCTTTGGCAGAGATTCCAAACCCATTTGTCAGTCACGGGTATGTTGAGGGGACATGGAAGAGAATTACTAGAGTTGGGGTGGCAGCTGATGCATGTATGTCTGAGGCAGTAGGGGGGAAAAGAAGTTTAGGCAGTGATACAAACCAAATTGAGTTACCAAAAAAAAGAAGAGTTTCACAGGGAGGTGTAACAAAAAATAAGATATTGGCGGAGGCTGGTAATCAGCCCTGCCAGAAGCAATGAGTCTGTTTTTATGGAACTGTCGTGGGCTTGGGAACCCTCGTACAGAGAACGAGCTTGTTAGTTTGATACAGGCTAAAGATCCCTCTGTCGTGTTTATAACCGAAACATGGGCAGATGAAGCAAGGCTAGATCGTACTTTGAGCAAGATTAATTTTGATCAGAAATGGGTGGTTCCAAGGCAAAATAAGGGTGGTGGATTAGCATTGTTTTGGAAAAATTCGATTAATGTTGATGTGGTAGATTCTCACAAGTATTTTATTGATACGATCATTAATGGGAACACTGAAAATGCTTGGCGATTCACTGGTTTTTATGGTGAGCCTGAAACTCATAGGAGAAGTGAGGCATAGAGCAAATTGAGAAGTCTAAACTCTAGAATGAATATTCCTTGTATTTGTGGTGGAGATTTTAATGAAATTGTTCGTAAAGAGGAAAAATGGGGTGGGATCCCTAGAGATCACAATCAAATGCAACTATTCTGAGATGTGATCAATGAATGCCAATTTATGGATTTGGGATATGTGGGGTCTAAATTCACATGGGCGAAACACTACATTGATGGGCATTCCATAAGAATAAGATTGGATCGGTGCATGGCTACAAATTCTTGGTTCCAAAAATTCCTAGGAACTAGAATTCACCATCTTAGCTGTATGTCATCGGACCATTCTCCTCTTTTGATCAATTTGTCGAGGTTGCCAAAACATAGAAAGAAGAGATATTTTAGATTCGAAGAAATGTGGTTATCGGATCCAACATGTGGTGAAATGGTTGAGGAAGTTTGGAGTAATACAAGGGAGCCGAATCCAAGCATAGCCATTTTGAAGAAAGTGGCTAAATGTGAACAAGAATTAACATGGTGGAATAAGCACAACTCTGGGCACGTGCGAAGGGAGTTAGAGATTAAGAAGAACCAACTTGTTTTGGCTGAGAATGAGGCTATGGTAAGTGGGAATAATACTCGGGTTAGAAGTCTGAGAGTGGAGATTAACTTGTTCCTAGATCGGGAATCAAGAACGTGGTGACAAAGATCAAGGGTGTTGTGGTTAAGCAAAGGAGACAAAAACACGGCTTTCTTCCACAATAAGGCTACAAAGAGATTTAGAAAGAATCTGATCAGAGGGATAAGAAACCGAAATGGAGCTTGGTTGACCGACCAAGAGGAAATAGGGCACGTGATGGAAAGGTACTACAACGACCTTTTCTCTACCTCCAATCCGATCCTTGTAGCTGACTCTCTTGAGAAAATCCCATGCACGGTGACCAATGAGATGAATGAGGAATTGATGAGGGAATTTATAGAATTGGAAGTCAAGGATGCCTTGAATCAAATGGCTCCCCTAAAGGCACCGGGCCCGGATGGTGTGCCTCCGTTGTTTTACCAACACTTTTGGGCGACAATGCAGAATGATGTTACTTCAGCCATCCTCTCATGGTTGAATTCAAGTACCCTACCCAAACCAATTAACCATACACTCATTACTCTCATTCCTAAAATAGCTAATCCTGAACATGTGTCTGAATTTCGCCCCATTAGTCTTTGTACTATATTGTACAAGATTTATTCTAAGGTCTTAGCTAAGAGGTTGAAGAAATTTTTACCTTCCCTAATTACTGAACATCAATCGGCCTTTGCTAAGGAAAGACTTATTTCAGACAATATTATGGTTGCTTTTGAGACCCTCCATCATATGAAGCAACATAATACAGGGAAGCATGGGTTTATGGCTATCAAGTTAGACATGAGTAAAGCCTATGATCGGGTGGAATAGGTGTATTTGGAGAGGCTTTTGGAGAAAATGGGTTTCTGTGATAGATTGGTCGCTTTTATGATGAGTTGTGTGAAAACGGTGTCGTACTCCATCATGGTAAATGGTCAGCCAACTGGGATGATCCACCCTAAGAGAGGAATTAGACAAGGAGACCCACTATCTCCTTTCCTTTTCCTTTTATGTACGGAAGGACTTCATGCTCTCATAAAACATTCGGCGAGGAATAGGGATATCAAGGGCTTTTCCTTATGCAAATGAGGTCCAAAGCTAACCCACTTGTTTTTTGCAGATGATAGCTTGCTTTTCTATAGGTCAATCCCTGAAGACTGCCATAATATGCTGAAGATATTGGGTGAATATGAGTCTTGGTCAGGGCAAAAAATTAACAAAGAAAAGACCGCAATCTTTTTTAGTAAATTTACCACAGATGAAGCAAAATAAAGCATAAAGAACCTCTTCCAAGTCCAAGAAGTGAAGTCCTATGAGAAATATTTGGGGCTCCCCTCTTTTGTTGGCAGGGGAAAAAATGCTAGCTTCAACTACATAAAAGAAAGGGTTTGGAGGAAACTTCAAGGATGGGAGGGTAAATTGCTATCTCAAGCCGGGAGAGAGGTTTTAATCAAAGCTGTGATCCAAGCTATCCCTACTTATGCCATGGGATGCTTTAAATTGCCATTGGGGCTTTGTGACGACGTTGAAGCAATGATTAAGAAGTTTTGGTGGGGCAAAGGGGAGATAGAAGGAAAATTCATTGGATTCGGTGGAGCGAACTAACTAAATCCAAAATGGTGGGTGGTATGGGTTTTCGCGACTTGGCTCATTTTAATGACGCCCTTTTGGCAAAACAAGCGCGGCGGCTTTTGCACAACAAAGACACCCTTTTTTACAAAGTTTTCAAGGCCAAGTTCTACCCTAACACTTCTCTCCTAGAAGCTAAGGAAACAAGGGTTTCTATGCTTGGAAGAGTATATTATACGGTCGTGATGTTATCCTCGACGGTGCTTGCTGGAGGGTGGGGAATGGAAAGTCCATTAAATTTGGCAACACCATTGGTTGCCCCGAAAACACCCGACCAAGGTCCTATCTCCAATGGTGGAAACAATGGAAGAAGCCACAGTGGATTACTTAATTAATGGGGAAGCTAAAACTTGGAACGTTGAAATGATAGATGGAATTTTTGCACCACAAGAAGCTGAGGAAATAAAGAACATCCCGTTGGCTAGAGAAGAAACTGAAGATTCTCTGTACTGACCGTGGGAGTATGATGGGAGGTATAGTTGCAAAACGGGCTATCGCTTCTTGAAGGAAGATGAAGTTGGATTCCAAGTGTCTGGGCACCAAGACAATGAGGAAGGGTTATGGAAGAAGGTTTGGGCCCTTGATTGCCCAAATAAAGTAAAAAATATTATTTGGAGGGCTTGCCGTAACTCTCTTCCTACAAAGTGCAATCTATACCGGTGAATTATTATTACAGAAGAATGCTGTGACCGATGCAAGGAAGAAACTGAAGACTTTTTGCATGCAGTGTGGGGTTGCAAAAAGCTGGATGGGGTATGAGGTGTGAATAGCTTGTGGCATTTTCGGAACCAACAGAGATTTGCAAGTTTCAGTGAGCTATGGCCTGGGTCTTTGATCATCACAGGAAACCGGGTCTGTTTGCCTTCAATATCTGGTCCATTTGGCATCAAAGGAACCAGGTTCGGACTCAACAAGCCCATCGTCCCCTGCATCAAATTTCCCAGTGGGCTCTTGATAGCTTCGTTGAATTCCAAGCGCTGAAAATGGCACCACCTCCAAGTAGACCGGTGAGAAGAGCAAGGTGAAAACCTCCAAACCAGGGATCGCTCAAAATCAATTTTGATGGCGCCATCTTCGCCGATGAAAACTGTTCAGGACTGGGAGTAGTGATTCGTGATGGGAAGAGGTTAATCCTGGCCTCCATGGCTGCTCGGGTCCCACAGCAACTCCGACCAGAGGAGATCGAAGCTTTAGCTGCGTCTAGAGCCCTTGAGTTTGCTAGAGAGTTGGACGTTTCAGACGCCGTCTTGGAGGGTGATTCTCTAATGGTGATTTCGGCCCTGAAACTTAAAAACTTTGGACTTGCTCCATTTGGTTTGTTGCTACAGGACTCCTTAGCATTTTCTTTAGGTTTCACAAAATTGTCCTACTCTCACACTAAGAGAGAGGGCAATACAGTAGCACACAATTTGGCAAAATTAGCTGTTAATTTTACAAGTTGTGTAATATGGATGGAAGATGTTTCACCTGATATAATTTTACAAGTTGTGTAATATGGATGGAAGATGTTTCGCTTGATATAATGACTTCTTACGAGGCTGATTTAGCTGGTATTTCATAATTTAATGTCAGTGCTGTTTTCTCCAAAAAAAAAAAAAAAAAAAACTTCCAAAAGCAACACTTCACGGCTAGCAAGAAAGAAATCTAGGTTATTTGAAACACACACCATGACACATTGACACCACCTTATAGCTATATGCTCATAGCAAGATAGAAATCTTGGTTATTTCGAATAACGAACAATGGATGTGTGGTTTTGACAAGCAGGTGACATTATACAAGCACTTGGAATAAATAATAGAATCCTACAATTAAAATCAGATAGATGATAGAACATAGAACATTAGAACTTAGAATTTTATGGCTTTTCCCATTCGCAGTATAGATTTTTTACTAACTCGTAAGTCATATCGAGCAACCTTATTAAAGAAAAATTTAGAAATTAATTCGTCATATCAAAAGAAACTTAGTGAAAGAAAATCTTGGATCGTGAAGGGAACCAACTTAAGTACAAAAATGGTTCTACACTAATTAGCTCGAGAGAGACGACATCAACTGTAGTAAATAATATATCATCTTTGCTATAAAAATTTATCATTTACAACTTACATCCGACCTACAAAAATCGACTGTTCGTCAATTTGTCACAAATTTCAAGCACAAAGCACGACTAACACGCCTCATCAGAATCTTCCATGCCTTGTACAAGATGTCTTGTACGTATTAATCTTGCTTCACTCAAAGAAATTCCATCGGAACTCATTGGCTCACTCGAAAAAAAGGCCACCTTTTTTAGCCGACTATAACCATCAATTGGGACCCCAACAACTCAAGTACATGACTTTCCTCAGAGACTCTTCTGACTGTTTAATTTTCTCGTCTCTCAATTTGCTTGAAACCATAGCAGAAGTTGAAGAAGAAAGGTTCCTGGTCTGGGAAATCGACCTGAGATTATTCTTTGCATGTTGTTGCGCTGATCTTATGATAAAATTCCACCTGCAGATCCCCTGGTCTTTCATGGCTTCCACAACTCCAACACTCACTGCCACAACAGCTTTTCTTGTTGAACTCATCTTTCCACTCTTCACAACACTGATGTTTGCTCTCGCACAATTGGAATCAAATAATCGTAAACTTTATGTAGCAAATAGTAATACTGATATAACAAGGATTTATGGTTGTTGAATCAAATGGTATTGAGGGGTCACTTATATATATAGGGAGAAATCGGTAGCTACTAGTTTGGGAAAAATACCAGAGGCTAGAGCATTTGCTGGTGGTTTTGGATCAAGGAAGCCAATGGTTTTTTTCCCATGTATTGACTATGATGCCCTTCTATGAGTAAATGGTCGCATTAATTATATAGGGGTAAATTTGGGTTTTTAATCATACTCAGTACCAAACACTTTCGATGATGACAAAGTAATGTTGTCACAACATTTAGAATAGCCACTTTTCAAAAAAAAGAAAAAAAAGAATAGCCACTTACTTCGGGCACACAGTTTTTCCTATTTAAAAAAAGAAAAAAAAAAGGAAGAAGACGAAGAGAGAGAAGCGCACACCGGATTTCAAGGGTAAAATCCAGTATCCATTCATACCTGGAGTTTTGGAGTGAGAGAACCAAACCACTTGTTTTCTTAAAATGAATACAAGACAGGACAACAGTATCCACGTGTGTCCATATGATTTGAGTGTCCATGGAATTTAGCTGATATTTACGAAATGAAAATGATTTACGGCGCGTCCCGGGGAGAAATTATAAGATTTTTATTGTCCATTGATTCACTAAAAATTTTTTATTGGTTTAAAATTAAAAAATTTTAAATAAAAATTAATTATTAACTTAATAATTTTAAATAGATGCGAATTTTTTATTAAAATTATAAATAAGTGATGTAGTTCACTATAAAGACGAGGCTCACTAAATATAATGGAAGGACATGATAATACAAAGTTTGTCTCAATTTCTCATGAGATAATGGTGAAATTAAAGGGAAATAAAATTTAAAATTTTAACCTTGTTGTAAAGAAAGCTTCTAAAAGAATTATATTTCTTCTCATGCTTAAAGAAACTTTCCACTTAGAATAAAAAATTTCACAATCTTTTTAATAATTATTTAAATGATATATTTTGAGATTAAAGTTTACAAAAATGGTGTAAATAACTAAATATTAGACTCACATAGATTTCATTATTCTAATAATAATTTACCACATTAATAATTGTGAAATTTTTTGTATCTTTAATATTACTTAGGGTTATACTAATGAGTGCCTTTAGGATAATGATTAACAATTTATTTTAAGAAATTTTTGACATAATTTTTATGAAAAATTAAAAAAGTTATCAAAATATTAATTGTTTTTTTCTCCTAAAAATTTTCTTTAAATTTATTATTAACCATTGCGGGCATCCGTTAGCTTTTCTCTATTACTTAAACTAATTGTGAATTTTTTTTTTTTATCTTTAAATATTACTGAAACTATTTTGGACAATAAACCTGTTTGTGGATTTCATATGGTGAGTGTAGGGTCACGATTTTCGGACCAAGGCCAAAATGTGTGGGATCTTGGCCTGGTGAGCCCAGTATAATAAATTTGTAGAGAGTGGGTTAAAGAGCTAGACTTTAGTGTATAGATAACAGTTAATGGGTTTTCAAGATCATCAAACAGAAATGAACTAAGTTTATCAAAGAAAGTTTGTTCTCGACACAATCCGAGGAGCTCTGCTCTTGTATAGATTGGATGACATTGGTTACAGGAGTTCTTGAAATTACTATAGTGCTTTCTCTCTCCCTTTCTCCAGCCCCCTTTCTATGATGGGTTTCTTCTTGTTGGGGGTCATTTTTGTCAAACAGGCCCAACTCAACAAAGTAGGCAGATAGAAGTGGCAAGCATAGAATAAAACCATTAGGCCCAAGCGGCAGGAATAATGGATCACAGGCTCATAACATGAACAAATGGGTCTTGAGGAAGTAAATGGGCCCAAAGGGCCTGAAAAGAGAGAAATGGCACCTATGAGCAGTATATAGTATGGAAAAGTGAGAATGGGCCGCGGTAGGCTCAAGACAATGTAAACAAAGAAAGTAGGGGTTAATGGCAAGCCTATGAACCCCAAGGATGAGAATGAGGAAATTGGGCTGGAGAAGCCCAATCAAGTTAGTAAAAGCCCATGAGAATGTAGAGTTAGTAAATGAGTCGAGGAAGTCCAAAGGAAGTAAATGGGCCGCAAGCCCAAGGGAGAAAGAAAGGGACACTAGAGTCCATAAGTAAGAACACCAGTGACCATATTAAGCCACTAGGGGAAAGAATGGAACGACAGGCCTGAAAAGAGGCCTAGTAGGAGCAAATCACCACAACAGGAAAAGCCAAGTAATGTGGCAAGAAGTCAAGGTAATTAAGAAGTGGATTGAAAGAAATAAGAAACCCAGTACCACGTAAAGTCCAGCCCCTAGAGGGAACAGTGAATTATGCAAACGGCCCACAAAAAGAACAGAGAAGCGCGGCAGACTGTGCAAACAAAGCTCCAGGTCACGACAAACGCATGAGCAGCAGACAGATTTTGAACATACATAACAGGAAGGTACGCGCAAGACCCAGGCACCACCAGCCTGTACCCAGCCAATATGGGACGTGGTGGGGCCATGAGTTAGAGGTAAGAGGTAAAAAGGGGTGTGGTTTAGCGGTGGGGAGAGGGGAAAAGATTTATTTCGTGGTTCCTGCCCAAACTCTTTTGGAAGGTACGTCCTGCTGGGATGACAAACCGCTCAAAAGAGGCAACATTGAGGGAGGAACTGTTGGGTGCATGCCAAAGAGAGAGAGAGAAAAAGTATTTACGCCGTGGCAGGAAAAGATGCCACAGTGGACTAACAAACAACACAAACCTGCCTTTGTCTGGCGAGGGTGAGCGGTACACAAATGAGCCTCTGGGTGGTTGGCAAGTACTCCCAAACCAGACAAAGGCGGTTAAGAGGGTAAAGTGGTAAAATCCGGTCACGGCAGGCCCTATAAAAGGACCCTTGTTGTGCCTTGTAAAGAAGATCGAAAAACAAAGGTATTATGAAGTAAAAGAAAAAACAAAAGAAAAAGAAAGGAAAGAAGAAAAGATAAGAGAGAAAACGAAAAACAAAGAAAAGAAGCATAATGGGCATGCACTAGTAAGTCGGTTCCCTTCTCTCCCCCTCAAAATCCCACTCTCTGGAAGACAATTAAGCAATAATAATTCTTTTGGGCACTAATCATTTAGGTCAGATTCCCTCAAAATCATTAATCCCCGTGGCAGGATATCTTCCTGGGAGATTAGTTTCAATGAGAGGAAGTGTTCTTTCTTTTTGGTCTTTGCCATTACAAACCCAAACTTAACTTGATATGACTTCTTTGATTAATTCATGTTGTCATTTAATCTTTCACTCTTTTTGTAAAAATATTATTATTACTGTAATTGTCATAAAAATAGAGATTATTTGGTTATTTTCCATCAAGGAAAGAACACTATATCCGATCTTCTTTTGTTATTATATCTGCCTACTGTGACCTATTAAAAAACAACAACTCTACTTGCCGTAAGTACTTCCCTGACAGACGAGGTCAATTTTGCGCACGAGCCGGCCCAAAGTGAGTTACAATTGGGCCGGTCTCAACTCTTCTACTCAGAATATTCGGGCCCATCACCGCAGGAGGCAACCCAGCCCAAAGCATAATACAAAAAAGACCCCTACATTAAATTGGCGACTCCACTGGGGAGTTGAGAAACTGTTCAAGGACAAAAGTCCTCACAAACAAATGTCTCCAAAGTCCAGGACGACATGAAACATGAGTGCCGTGCCCTCACAAGCAGAGTCTAGACCAACGACGCTACACCAACAGCAACCTAACCAGATGAAAGGTGCCAACGGGATGGGGGAAGACTCCTAACCTCCTCTAAGGATCCCCGCAGACAATGCCAACACCTTCGTTGAGGTGTTACAGGCCTTACAGCACTCACAACAGAATGCGGATCAACGTTTCATTCGCGTTGTCTGTGAGACAAGCGTTCTTCCTTGGATCGTGAAGGGAACCAGTTAAAATCAGATGGATGATAGAACATAGAACATTAGAACTTCGAATTTTATGGCTTTTCCCATTCGCAGTATAGATTTTTTCCAAACTCGTAAGTTATATCGAGCAACCCTATTAAAGTAAAATTTAGAAATTAATTCGTCATACCAAAAAAACCTTAGTGAAAGAAAATCTTGGATCGCGAAGGGAACCAATTTAAGTACAAAAATGGTTCTCCACTAATTGGCTCGAGAGAGACAACATCAACTGCAGTAAATAATATTAATATATCATCTTTGCTATAAAAATTTATCATTTACAATTTACATCCGAGCTACAAAAATCGACTGTTCGTCAATTTGTCACAAATTTCAAGCACAAAGCACGACTAGTACGCCTCATCAGAATCTTCCATGCCTTGTACAAGATGTCTTGTACGTATTAATCTTCCTTCACTCAAAGAAATTCCATCGGAACTCATTGGCTCACTCGAAAAAAAGGTCACCTTCTTTAGCCGACTATAACCATCAATTGGGACCCCAACAACTCAAGTACATGACTTTCCTCAGAGACTCTTCTGACTGTTTCATTTTCTCGTCTCTCAATTTGCTTGAAACCATAGCAGAAGTTGAAGAAGAAAGGTTCCTGGTCTGGGAACTCGACCTGAGATTATTCTTTGCATGTTGTTGCGCTGATCTTATGATAAAATTCCACCTGCAGATCCCCTGGTCTTTCATGGCTTCCACAACTCCAACGCTGGCTGCCACAATTGCTCTACCTGTTGAACTCATCTTCTATTCCTCGCAAGACTCTTCTTTTCTCTTAAAATTGGAAGCACAGAACAGTAAACTGTGTTGCAAATAAAACCGATATGAGAAGGATATGATGTGTTTGATAAAGTAAACGGTGTGTGAAAATCACTTATATATAAGGACTAGGAGAGGTGGGAAGATGGTACTTATTATTAGTGGAATGAGCTAACAGTTTGGGAAAAACCAGAGGCTTATAGCATCTGCCGATGGTTTTGGGATTAAGTAAATAAAAAGAGTAAGCCAATGTCTTTTTCCTAGATATTGACTATACTACCCTATAAGAGTACATGATCGCATTAATTAGATAGGGGTAAATTTGGGTTTTGATTATTTGCTTTTCGATGATGACAAAATAATGTTGTCACTCCAATTAAAATACTAGCCACTTTGCCTTTTCTAGTTTACTAGTAGTTACTGACGCGCACACTGTTTTCCGTTTTAAAAAGAAAGGCGCACGCTTTACCAAAAAAAAAAAAAAAAAGAAAAGAAAGGCGCACGCAGTTTTTCATTGTCAAATCCGTTCAAGCTGGAGTACTTTGGGAGTGAGAGGGATAAAAGAAAAACCAATTTTTTTTTTTCTCAAATAGAGACCAAAAGGATAAGATTGTCTATTCATCAAAAAAGGATAAGATTGTCTGGGTTTGGCTTGATGGTAGAGTAATAATTACTGATAAGACACCACGTCATCAATTCAAATCCTATAAGAACTAAGAAAAAAAAAGGTTTATTGCTTATGAGGTAGAGACCAAAAGGATAAGACTGTCTATTCATCAAAAAAGGATAAGATTGTCTGGGTCTGGCTTGATGGTTTATTGCTCAATAACAAAATCATTGGAGTAGTTCCACATGGCCCATCTTTCAACTCCATTAACGATTAGTTAGATTTGGGATTCATTTAAAAGAAAAATTGAGCCCCAAAAAGAAGAAGAAAATTATGATATAATATGGTTGACAAAAAATTTCATCCTACAACAATCTAAAAGGGAAGTAATAGATCCTTATGCGTGATTAATTAAATAAATAGAATTTATTTGGATTGCATAGTGTCTGTTTGGATACAACTTATTTTGCTAAAAACTAAAAATACTGTCGCAACCCGATTGACCCGACTCGAACCCGACCCGACCCGCCCGTTTTGCCATGTCTAGGCATACTTGGCACTTCGTCAGACAAGTCCTAAGAGTTCTAAAAATAAAAAGAAAGGTATCTTGTGGGTTAGAACTTAGAAGTATGAGGCATCTCTCTCATTGATATGCAGGTTCCACGCCTATGGAACATATCAGTGAGAGAAATGTCTCATACACCGAGCGCATATATATGAAAATATCCCCCAAAAAGAGGCCCTTAAAACTCTATAGTAAAATTTGCTTATATTTGAGAATTTTGCTAAAGAACGTTCCCCTTAAAAGCTGAAATATAGTTTTAAGCTAAGCTTTGGAATTTGAATTTTAACATTTAGATCTATTTGTCCACTATTACAATTACAACTTTTAAAAGAAATAATTAATTGGTATAAATGGTCATACTTATTTTTCAAAATAATTCACGAGTCTTGAGGCGCACATGTTCTTAGACATACAGATAGTAACATAAAAAATAATAACTAAATAAAATTGGTAATGATCAAAGATTTTGTAATTTAATTAGTTGACATTTTTTAGTATTTTCAATGGAAAGATTTAAGATTCATATCTAATCAATTGGGTTCAGTTATAAAAATACAAAATATGACACATTTCATTATTTTTGACATATAAAAACTATTTATCAAAATTTTTTTTTTTTGAGAAGAGGCTATTTATCAATTTGTTTACAAAAAAAAAAAATGTATAACAACTTGAAAACATTTTATTTTCATGGAATATATTAGGAATTATTGTTTTTACGTAAAGGCATTGGCAATCTTACAGCAATTCCAAAATGGGCACTTATTTAGAGGCTGATACTTTATCGATCTAAATTCTCACCACACTCTCTATAAATGGAAAATTATTGAATACTCTAAGAGTATCATAAATGCGTACTCCTTCCTATCACATAAATTGTAAGCCTCATCATAAAGTTAATTAGTGGACCCATAATTATGTGAGAAGAGGGACTACATATTTATGGTACTCCCAAAGTGCTCAATAATTACTCTTATAAATAAATAAATAAATAAATCTTACACCACTAATTATGAGTGTTTTTTATTTTATTTTTTTATACAAGATAAAATTTCTACTTTAACCTAATCTAAGTGTATATGTGTGAAACTCTCTCTTGGAGACTTAAACCCCGGCCATTACCCTCAACAACCCATAAGTACTAGTGAAGTAATCATTACACCAAGATCTTTCTTACAAAATTTGTGCTAATGCTTTTGGAGTGCCTTAAAGAAATTTCCGTTTGTGTTCACGATCTCTTTGGGGGCTTATGAAAATCCAAAGATTGTATCGTTGGGAGAAAAAGATTTTTTTTTTCCCCTTAAAAATAACAAAAATCATTATAATCATACGTACTCACCAAGAAAGCACTTTTTTTTCCCTGACTGTAATAAATACTCAGAATTAAAAAAATAAATAAATAAATAAATAACTTTCTCTCTTTTTTTTTTTTTTTTGATTCTCAAAAAAAAAAAAAAAGAGAGAAAGTTATTTATTTATTTATTTATTTTTTATAAGAAGAATGTTTTTTATTGATTCAAAGGTTTCTTACCATATTCCCTGACTCCTAATGAAACGTCAATTCCGTAAGATCAAAGATATATTGCTCCAAAATGAGTTTAAGGTATCTGAGCAGGACAGCTGTTCGAATAGTTGAAGGAGTAAAAGAGCAGGGATCCAAAGGGCTAACAAGGCCTCCTCAATCAAAAATCAGATCAGATTCGGACAATTCCTCTCGGATTAGATGGTCTTCGGGAACCGTGGAACCAATAAAGAAGGTTAATATGGCTGGGAAAAGAAGACTAAGGGAGGCCGAGAAGGCTGAGAATGTCATGCACCTAATTTGTTGGGGACCCAAGTAATCATTTTCTTATGTAAGATCTGATTTTTTTGAGTTTTTCCTTTTTTTTTTTTTTTTTTTTTTAGTTTTGGTTTTTCTTTATGTTTTAATTTTTGCGTTTTTGTCTCCCTCTGTGATTGAAAAGGCACTCTTTTTTATATGCATGGGATACCTTAAATTTAAGCACGCAGTAAAAGAAACCTATTTTTTTGGCTGAATGTAAAGTAAAAGCAACTTAATTAGCTGTAGTAAGACATCACAGAGAGAAATTACATAAAAACAAACAGATAAGAGGAGAAGAAAGATAATACCCGTGAGAAAAAAGATGCAATAAACCTAAACTTGTATGTGGTTGTACGAATTTCTATCAAATATACTTTGATAAGAAAAGTTTGACCATGTTATTCGCTTAATCAATAATCAGTACTGATCAGTGATCATTATAGCGACTACCAAGGAGCATTCTCAGATTTACAAAGAATGATAAGGTGATAAAACTTTGGGATATTGTAAGAATTTGATAAACCTGGTAGGGAAAAGGGTTATGTTAGCTCAAGTATTGTGACAATTTTGGCATGGCGATTCCATCAATGCCACTTACAAGTGGTTTTGAAGTCTTTTTCTTCAACAAGGGTTTGCTTTATATTCAGTTATGGTAGAATTTTTGGCTTAGCAATAGCAATTAGTGCTTGAGGGAAGCCATACTAGCTCTTGTTGTGTAGCTCATACACCTAATGGGTATAGTGGAACAAAAGGGTAAAAAATGATTGATGTGCTTGACATACATGCTTCATTTTTCATACAAACATATGTAATGTGATATAGGAAAATACTAATTAAAGAAACCATAAATTTTATTAAGTAAACTTCACAAGCAAACATGGTAATTAATGTGATTGGTAAATTTTAAAACATAATAAAGAATGTCTAAATTACTTCTTTGTTATTAATAACATATCAGTTTGTAAAAACTATCTTCAAAATTTTGTAGTAATTAACCCTAGTCTCACTCTATGTTATATATATTGGATAATAGTGATTAATTGATATGTTACAAAATCATGACATATATTGATCAATTATGGTCACACAAAAGGTGTTAGATATCTAAATATATACTTGTGTAAGTTGTAATATGTTAGTGACCATACTTTTGTAGCAGAAGAATATAAAATGATTAAAGTAATAAATTGAGTTTCAGTGAGTCGCTCTAGGGAGCTTAGTACTTTCTCTGTTGCTTGTGTGGAGACATGGATTTACCAGATCAACAAACAGTTTTTGGTTTGGCACTTCAATTGAATAAGCCTACTCAAGTGTGACACAAGCAAGTATGGGTGGAGTCTTGGAATAGCTTATTTCTCACTTAATATTTGAGAGAGATTGTAAAGCATGCTTAGCGAGACAATTGCGAAGAGTGAAAAATTCTACACAGTGGGGAGAGAGGGTTTTCCAATCCCTAACGTCTAGTGACAACTAAGACAACGTTTTAGAGGGCTTGTATCAGCCAAAGTGACCTTTTTAGTGTGTCTTTTCAAAGATTACTTTTCATTATTTATAACTAGGCTTTCACACCGGGACAGAGCTATTCTTTGGCTTTGGGGGCAACCCTCCCCCCTTCTAAAATTTGGAAAAAAAATTATTAATATATACTATATGTATTGATTTACTAATTTGGTTCAATAAAATTGTACACTTAGCCCCCTATTGGGGGGCCTTTTTCGGTTGCTCTGCCACGTGTGATCCGTTGAAAGAATGACCTTACTAGGCCCGGGTTCTTTTTGGGGAGTTGCGTCCGGAACTCAACATTGGGCCACATAGTCCAACGGCTACCAGCGTATTTTTAAACCTACAAAATCATTAAGGCCAAAATCTAAGAGTCATGATAATGGTTGAGTAAATATGTAATATGTGTTTAATATGATAGCTTTGATTAGTAGTTGTAATAGTAGTTGAAATAAAGTAATTTGTATTTAAAGATGAAGTAAGCATGGAGTCAATGATGTAGATTTAAAGATATGGAAGCAAAGTCACTTATCTTTGTATGATTTATAACTCCAGCTGTATAGTATCACTAAATTGAAAGGATTCTAATAGAATGCCAGTGGTAGAACCTATCTAAGTTTATCCTTCTTATCATGCATTTAAATGAGTTTAAGCCTTGGTTAATAGTTGTAATAGTAGTTGGAATAAAGTAATATGTATTTAAATGTGAAGCAATCATATACTCAATGATGTAAATTTAAAAATAAGGAAGTAAAGTCACTTATCTTTGTATGGTTTGTAGCCTTAGTTGTATAGCTTCTGTGAGCTGATAACGTTCTAGCAGAGTGACCTCAGCGGTAGAGAGACAGTTTGCCATGATAACTTCAAGATTGAGGAGGAAAAATGAGTGCAATAGGAGGGAGAGAGAGTATGCCCAGCTATGTGTAGGGGCTGGTTAAGCTTGCCCATCTTATCATGCACTTAAATGAGTTTTCTCCTTAACAATACTCTTTTAGTTGCTGTGAAGTTATGAATAGTGTTGCTTTCTATGAGAAGGGCTTTTGTAAGAAATAGTTGTGCCTTCTAAGAGAAGGGCTTTGATATGAGATATTGGAGCCTTCTAGGAGAAGGGCTTTAGTAATAGAAATTCATACCTTCTATGAGAAAGACTTTTAGTATGAATGTTTGATATCTCTTGAGAAGTGTAGAGATGATAAAAGATATAGATTTTTTGTGAGATGTAGTATTCGTAATATGTATGATATATGGAAGTATGAAAGACATGGAGGTTAAAGATAGTAAAAATATGAGATTATAGCCGCTGGAGAAGTTGTAGAGATTGTTTTCCAAGAGAAAAGTTTTTATAAGAGAAGAGTATGGAGATATGTTTATGGGCAGTAAAACAGTAGAATTTCAGAAGTGAGAGAGTATGAGAGTGAAGCTTAGAAGAGTTGTGGTGTGTTATATGTAATGATGTAGTAAGTGTGTATGAGATTGTGTAAGAGAAGTGAAGAAAGAGATGTTTAGAGATATGGGCAACAAGATATATGTATTTTTTAAATATGGAGAGTGAGATGATGAGTATAAGAGAGTAATAGTATTGTAGTGTGTTTAGCAAAGCTGCTTGGATTTTTTTGTTGGGATTGTATGAAGGCTTATGAATGGCATTTATGAGTTAAGGGCTGGAGAGTTTAGTTTCTAATTTGAGAACCAAAAAACTCAGAAGTCCAGCCCTTCATTAAGAGCTTGGGAAGATAATTAAAGGGAGAAAGAATAGGAAAGTTTATGAGAGAGTTCTTCTTCTCTATTGGTGTTCTCCTTGAGGTTTTGATGAAGGGTCCCTCTTTAGAGTTGAGTTTTAAGGGGGTATTTTAACAAAGAATATCAGCCAAAATATGTCCCAAATAGCAATGAATTTTCAGAGAATCCATCTTAAAATTTGGCCGAAAATGGTATGTTTAACTTTAAGGTATTTTGCTATTTCGAGTAAGAGTTGCTGGGGAAAAAGCAACAGAAAAGGAAGGTATTTTGACAAGAGAAAGGTAGTTTCTTTAATTGGCTTTGGTTTTAGCCAAAAGTGGAAAAATTAGTAATGCTCAGGCTGCTGGGTCAGCTATCACAGCTGTTCTAAAAAGGCTGTCTTAGTTGTCAGGAAAAGCTGTGACAGCTATCATGAGACAGCTATTTGCTTTAGGCAGAAGCCAGTGAGGTCAGATGGGTCATTTCAGACTGCTGGAAAGGTCATTTCATGGATTTGGTTGAAAAATGGTAAGATCTCTTTCAAGGGTATCTTACTATTTTGGGTATAGCAGTTGGCTACTAGGATTTCAGCATTAAATGGCTAATGATATCACTTCTAGCTAGGTGTCAAGTGCTGAACACACTGCTGGGGTTTAACTGGAAATACTTCTCTTTTTAGGTGTTTGTGTTTTTGGTCCAAGGTTCCATTACAACACTTTTTTAGCAAGTAATAGAAGGATTGGTTGAAAGTCGATGAAGTTTTAGAGATTTAGTCAAGGTCTCATTGTGTTGTGACATAAACTTGGTGAGCAAGAAGAGTATTTAATGCTCTACTTTGGCAGCTGGCAGAGAAATATATGGTCTGATTATGGCAGACAGCAGCTGGGTATTAGAGATATCATGAATATTTTGTAAATAATTGGAGATTAAAGATAGCCAATCAGATTAAGTCATGTGTTTGAGTTGGATTTTAGCTTGACGTAGTAATAAGATTTATGTAGAATAATATAATGAAGTTTTTAAATTTGTATAGCAACAGCTAGGGATTGAATGAATAGTTATTTTCTCAGCAATTAGATGGCTGGGGATATTGAGCATTTGTCATATGATGAAAGTTAAGTTTTAGGAAAAGAGCAATGTGAAATTTTATCATTTAAAGTGCCATGTGATAAGAGATGCTTACCATATGTTACCCGCTACACACGAACTTGTCAGAGTTCTGGGAGTTGGAAAAGACACGCTAAGCAACATGTCTCTTTTATCAACTTTAAACCGCTGGAGATTTACTGAACATACCTCTTGGCCCTCCAAACCACGATTCCCAAAGTTTTCCCAAAGAGACTTATGAGCTTGGATTATAAGCCGAAAATGAGATGACGTATCTCGGGTTTTGTTGTCATTTTGTGTAAATATGGGCTCTTGTTGAAGAAGCCGCTTGCCATAAGTGTAAGAGAGATAATATGGGCCATGAGCTTTGATTTATTGCTTAAGCCCAATCCATATGTTGATGTTGATGATGTCGTGGGGTTATGATCCCAATTGATGAAGAGGAAATGTGGACCATGAATTCCCCTCTTGAAGTAAGGATCTCATGGGTCATGTAAGTCCAATCCATGTAATTGAATGAGATATGAGCTTATTTTGGGCTTTAAATAGATTTACCCAAAAAATCAATAATATGTTGATGTGACATAGGTTGTCAATAAAGTAATGCACGTGGGCTAAAAAAGGGTCCTCAACACCCCCTAATAATATTAACCCCCCAACAAATTAAGCCCAACAACAAAATCACCAATGCCAAAATTAAAAAATTTATCACAATCAACTAATTTTACCAAAATAAAAAAGCCCAGCCCTTAAAATTTTTTGAAACAACACTGGTCTATGGATTAAATCTTTCCTTCATTCCATCAATTTAAAAAAAAAAAAAAAAAAAAAAAAAAAAAAAAAAAAAAAAAAAAAAAAAACCTAAGTAAGAGAGAGTGAGAGATGTTGAACTGAGGGGAGAGCCAAAGAGGTAGCATTATTACCGCATGGAGACAACTGAGCAGCATAGCAGGACAACAAATTAATCAAATCTCTAGCACAATACATAAGCAGTAGAGCCGCGCTCCAACCCCTAAATCTTGTACTTTTGTGTCTCTCTCATTTGAGCAACAAGTAGGTAGAGTGATCTATTAGTCTCACTTTCTCAGTTCCCTTTTATTCTCTGAAACAAAGAAGAGAGAGGAGAAGAGAACTGCCTTTTATCTTTCTCTTTTGTCCGTTTAAATAATGACTCATGTGCATTGTACAGTGAGTCATAAGTGTCTCATGGTACGTTGAAAGATATCTTCTCTACAATAAATAAATAAATAATCTAGTGGATCAAATGGGTCCAAAATTACAAATTGGATAAAAATTTCACTTGCATTATAGCAAAAAAATAATTGTTTTGCTTGCAATTGTGAGTTGAGGCCGTCCTCACTACTGTAAGTTTGGATGTGAGGTTATGTTAATGGGTATTTTTATTATTATTATAATATGTTTAAATACATTGAATTTGTTTTCTAGTGACAAATAATACAAAATAGATAAATAGTATAGATGTATGTAGGGACTCAGTTTGGATTTGACCCTGAGTATGAATGAGTTTTCAGCCCAACAAGCCCAAACAATAAATTTATAGAGAGTGGGTTAAAGGTTTAGGCGCTGGCCGTCGTTCATCAAGCATGAACTCTTTTTTATAAAAGAAAATACTTAGAGTTTCTTTACAACTGAGGGGATGCTCCTCGGCCCATGGCCGAGGAGCCCCTTTTCTTTCCCTTCTTTTTTCCCCCCTTTTTTACTTTACTTGCTTTTCTTATATAGTCTTCATCTTCCTATCTCCTTATTCCATCTGTTGATCATCCATTTGCCTCTCTTCTGGCCGTCCGTCCCATCAGAGGCCTTATCAGTACTCAAGCGGTTCACTCTGATCAACGTTGACCTGCTAAGGGGTTATATCCCCATTAATGCGGCCAGAGGGGTTAGGTGAATGCATTAAATGCGAGGGTGACAGCTTACTTTGGGCCTGGTCTTTCCCAAAAATCATCCTTGTCAGGCCGAGGACGAGGAGGTCCTCGGCGTGGATCCGGAAAAGAGGCTTTCCCCAATTTAGCCTTGAATGGTTAGTATTCCTCGGCGTGGGCCTTAGGCCTGCTACACGATGGGCCGAGGCTATCAGGCCCACGGGCCCCATAATAGCCCCTCAAAACCCTGCTGCACGTTCCCTCGGACGGGGAGGAGGGTTTTGATACCTGCGGGCCCTCTAGACGAGTCGCCCCACTTCGGTTCGTGTTAATGCTGGAGACTTTTCGACTGCCCGATGCGCGTTTTTGGCGTTTCAAGACTTAATGTGTGCCCACATTAAATTTTGGCGGCACCACGTTTCCTACTTTCAACGGTATGATGGTAATTGTTCGGTTGGGATCTCCTGCTTTTATGGGCAAGCAGTTACATTTGGGGAACCTAAGGGGGAGTATAAGTACCTGTTTGAACCGCCTGGTTTCCTCATTTTCGCGCTTACAATTATTGATGCGTATGATTTGAATCGGGTTCAACTTGCACACTACCTGAAGAGCATCGTTATACTTCTGTAAGTCTTCTTCTTCTAGTGACCCCAAATTTTCCTTGGTTCTATCCCTTCTTTTCTTCTTCTGGAATTTTTAGTTGTCCTTGGGGGGATGGGTAAGTTTAAGAAGTTGATTGAATCCGACGAGATGATGAACAAATTCATCGTAGACTATGGGATACCCAATAATGTGAGTCTGAAGTACTGTGAAGAAGGGGAGTGGTACATTAGGAGGAGAGAGGGTGAAGTCGTGATCTCGATAGTCGCTTTCGTAAAGGGAGGGATGAGAATCCCTATGAGGCCAGTGACTCTCAATTACCTTAGGCATTTCCGCCTGGCTCCTACTCAGTGTGCCGTGAATGTATTTAGGATATTAGGGTGTGTAGATACCCTGAATGAGAAAATGGGGCTGAGACTGACTCACCACGATGTGAACTGGTGCTACAACCTTCATCACTTGAGGGGTAAGACGTACTATATGAAGACAAGGGACGATAGGGTTCGTCTCATCCAGTGTCTTCCTGATTCCAATAAGGGGTTGACCCAAGATTTCCTCATAGTGTCGGGNGTCTAGTACCCAGGTATAATGGTGTGAATAGTTTTACCATAGGCTTGGGTCCGAGGACCATGCAATACCTTGGTTCTGTCTACCACTTCTATTTTTCTGTAAGTATCTAGTTTCCCCATAGGTTTGAGTCCGAGGACCATGCAATACCTTGGTTCTGTCTAGTACCCAGGTATAATGGTGTGAATAGTTTTACCATAGGCTTGGGTCCGAGGACCATGCAATACCTTGGTTCTGTCTACCACTTCTATTTTTCTGTAAGTATCTAGTTTCCCCATAGGTTTGAGTCCGAGGACCATGCAATACCTTGGTTCTGTCTAGTACCCAGGTATAATGGTGTGAATAGTTTTACCATAGGCTTGGGTCCGAGGACCATGCAATACCTTGGTTCTGTCTACCACTTCTATTTTTCTGTAAGTATCTAGTTTCCCCATAGGTTTGAGTCCGAGGACCATGCAATACCTTGGTTCTGTCTAGTACCCAGGTATAATGGTGTGAATAGTTTTACCATAGGCTTGGGTCCGAGGACCATGCAATACCTTGGTTCTGTCTACCACTTCTATTTTTCTGTAAGTATCTAGTTTCCCCATAGGTTTGAGTCCGAGGACCATGCAATACCTTGGTTCTGTCTAGTACCCAGGTATAATGGTGTGAATAGTTTTACCATAGGCTTGGGTCCGAGGACCATGCAATACCTTGGTTCTGTCTACCACTTCTATTTTTCTGTAAGTATCTAGTTTCCCCATAGGTTTGAGTCCGAGGACCATGCAATACCTTGGTTCTGTCTAGTACCCAGGTATAATGGTGTGAATAGTTTTACCATAGGCTTGGGTCCGAGGACCATGCAATACCTTGGTTCTGTCTACCACTTCTATTTTTCTGTAAGTATCTAGTTTCCCCATAGGTTTGAGTCCGAGGACCATGCAATACCTTGGTTCTGTCTAGTACCCAGGTATAATGGTGTGAATAGTTTTACCATAGGCTTGGGTCCGAGGACCATGCAATACCTTGGTTCTGTCTACCACTTCTATTTTTCTGTAAGTATCTAGTTTCCCCATAGGTTTGAGTCCGAGGACCATGCAATACCTTGGTTCTGTCTAGTACCCAGGTATAATGGTGTGAATAGTTTTACCATAGGCTTGGGTCCGAGGACCATGCAATACCTTGGTTCTGTCTACCACTTCTATTTTTCTGTAAGTATCTAGTTTCCCCATAGGTTTGAGTCCGAGGACCATGCAATACCTTGGTTCTGTCTAGTACCCAGGTATAATGGTGTGAATAGTTTTACCATAGGCTTGGGTCCGAGGACCATGCAATACCTTGGTTCTGTCTACCACTTCTATTTTTCTGTAAGTATCTAGTTTCCCCATAGGTTTGAGTCCGAGGACCATGCAATACCTTGGTTCTGTCTAGTACCCAGGTATAATGGTGTGAATAGTTTTACCATAGGCTTGGGTCCGAGGACCATGCAATACCTTGGTTCTGTCTACCACTTCTATTTTTCTGTAAGTATCTAGTTTCCCCATAGGTTTGAGTCCGAGGACCATGCAATACCTTGGTTCTGTCTAGTACCCAGGTATAATGGTGTGAATAGTTTTACCATAGGCTTGGGTCCGAGGACCATGCAATACCTTGGTTCTGTCTACCACTTCTATTTTTCTGTAAGTATCTAGTTTCCCCATAGGTTTGAGTCCGAGGACCATGCAATACCTTGGTTCTGTCTAGTACCCAGGTATAATGGTGTGAATAGTTTTACCATAGGCTTGGGTCCGAGGACCATGCAATACCTTGGTTCTGTCTACCACTTCTATTTTTCTGTAAGTATCTAGTTTCCCCATAGGTTTGAGTCCGAGGACCATGCAATACCTTGGTTCTGTCTAGTACCCAGGTATAATGGTGTGAATAGTTTTACCATAGGCTTGGGTCCGAGGACCATGCAATACCTTGGTTCTGTCTACCACTTCTATTTTTCTGTAAGTATCTAGTTTCCCCATAGGTTTGAGTCCGAGGACCATGCAATACCTTGGTTCTGTCTAGTACCCAGGTATAATGGTGTGAATAGTTTTACCATAGGCTTGGGTCCGAGGACCATGCAATACCTTGGTTCTGTCTACCACTTCTATTTTTCTGTAAGTATCTAGTTTCCCCATAGGTTTGAGTCCGAGGACCATGCAATACCTTGGTTCTGTCTAGTACCCAGGTATAATGGTGTGAATAGTTTTACCATAGGCTTGGGTCCGAGGACCATGCAATACCTTGGTTCTGTCTACCACTTCTATTTTTCTGTAAGTATCTAGTTTCCCCATAGGTTTGAGTCCGAGGACCATGCAATACCTTGGTTCTGTCTAGTACCCAGGTATAATGGTGTGAATAGTTTTACCATAGGCTTGGGTCCGAGGACCATGCAATACCTTGGTTCTGTCTACCACTTCTATTTTTCTGTAAGTATCTAGTTTCCCCATAGGTTTGAGTCCGAGGACCATGCAATACCTTGGTTCTGTCTAGTACCCAGGTATAATGGTGTGAATAGTTTTACCATAGGCTTGGGTCCGAGGACCATGCAATACCTTGGTTCTGTCTACCACTTCTATTTTTCTGTAAGTATCTAGTTTCCCCATAGGTTTGAGTCCGAGGACCATGCAATACCTTGGTTCTGTCTAGTACCCAGGTATAATGGTGTGAATAGTTTTACCATAGGCTTGGGTCCGAGGACCATGCAATACCTTGGTTCTGTCTACCACTTCTATTTTTCTGTAAGTATCTAGTTTCCCCATAGGTTTGAGTCCGAGGACCATGCAATACCTTGGTTCTGTCTAGTACCCAGGTATAATGGTGTGAATAGTTTTACCATATTATGGGGTCCGAGGACCATGCAATACCTTGGTTCTATCTACCACTTCTATTTTTCTGTAAGTATTTAGTTTCCCCATAGGTTTGAGTCCGAGGACCATGCAATACCTTGGTTCTGTCTAGTACCCAGGTATAATGGTGTGAATAGTTTTACCATAGGCTTGGGTCCGAGGACCATGCAATACCTTGGTTCTGTCTACCACTTCTATTTTTTTGTAAGTATCTAGTTTCGCCATAGGTTTGAGTCCGAGGACCATGCAATACCTTGGTTCTATCTAGTACCCAGGTATAATGGTGTGAATAGTTTTACCATAGGCTTGGGTCTGAGGACCATGCAATACCTTGGTTCTGTCTACCACTTCTATTTTTCTGTAAGTATAGGTTTGTCCTCGGACCTTTACTAGAGATAATTCCTCCTTGGGTCGGATTATGATCTTTACACGTGGCGTTGATCTCGCCTCCAGCTCAAGGCCCCATCTTTTTCATTTATGAAGCGCCCTTTGTCCGTTCGTGTTCCGCGCTTGACGCTTCGGTTCGCGAAACGCGCCTTCATCAATGTCCTCGTGAATTAACACGAGTCCAACGGTCTATGGCCTCCTTGGAAATTGGTAGCTTCATTATTAGCCCAGCTGATAATTCTCTTTTCGAATTCTGCATGAATTAATTCTCACCAACCCTCATCCCCTATATAAGGTGGGGAGATGGTTTCTCCACAATCCATGAACCTCCCAACACAAACAAAAAGAAAAACACATCCTTTCAGCTCCCCCATCCCTTTTAACAACCCCGCCGGAATTGTGACTGGAGTTGGCAAATATGAGGCGGCTTTAGGCGGGTGTGAGGACATCCGTGCCAAGAGCCATTATGGCCGCAGCCCCCACTGGGCTTCCGGTGCGGCAGAATCTAGGCGTAACCCTGATGGCGCCATACAAGGTGGCCTGGAGGGATGTTGTTAGAGTACCTAACGTCTCTCCTCGGAACGCACCCCCGACGAAGAAG
Organism: Quercus suber; assembly: GCF_002906115.3. Lineage (NCBI taxonomy): Eukaryota > Viridiplantae > Streptophyta > Magnoliopsida > Fagales > Fagaceae > Quercus > Quercus suber. Next base: position 149,753 of record NW_027069730.1, read on the forward strand.
ACGTGCGAATTCATCTCATGGGCGGTGCTCGAGTGTTGCCGTCTCCAACGGCCAACACTCGTGAGGATTGGAGAGAATCAAGGGAACATCATGGGGGAAGGTATCCCGTAGCCCCTGCATCTGCTCTTCTCTTTGTTCCAGCTTCGCCGCGCCGAGAAGGGAGTTGTTGGTGGCCTGGAAACAAGATGGCCCTCCCCCTTCCCTGCTTTTTGTGTCAAGCTCTCCTATTCTCTTTTTACCAATAAAAGCACGGCTTGACACTTCCCTCTGGCTAGTTTTCTTAGGGCGGCTCCACCTGGGCCTCTGATTGTAGAACTAGCTAGTAAGATTAGCTTGTAAATTTGTTTGTGAAACACGCCTGCCTGAGCCTCTGATTGTAATTTGTACTGTTTCTATTTATGAAATAATAATATCAAGATTTCTCTTTTCGCTGTCAAATCTTTTTTTTTTTTTTTTTACTTCGCCAACCTACTGTAAAACGACCACTTAGAACAATCGCCTGGTGCGCCGGCCAGCACCCTAATCCTTCCCACAGACGGCGCCAATTGTAGGGACTCAGTTTGGATTTGATCCTGAGTATGAATGGGTTTTCAGCCCAACAAGCCCAAACAATAAATTTATAGAGAGTGGGTTAAAGGTTTAGGCGCTGGCCGCCGTTCATCAAGCATGAACTCTTTTTTATAAAAGAAAATACTTAGAGTTTCTTTACAACTGAGGGGATGCTCCTCGGCCCATGGCCGAGGAGCCCCTTTTCTTTCCCTTCTTTTTTCCCCCCTTTTTTACTTTACTTGCTTTCTTTATATAGTCTTCATCTTCCTATCTCCTTATTCCATCTGTTGATCATCCATTTGCCTCTCTTCTGGCCGTCCGTCCCATCAGAGGCCTTATCAGTACTCAAGTGGTTCACTCTGATCAACGTTGCCCTGCTAAGGGGTTATATCCCCATTAATGCGGCCAGAGGGGTTAGGTGAATGCATTAAATGCGAGGGTGACAGCTTACGTTGGGCCTGGTCTTTCCCAAAAATCATCCTTGTCAGGCCGAGGACGAGGAGGTCCTCGGCGTGAATCCGGAAAAGAGGCTTTCCCCAATTTAGCCTTGAATGGTTAGTATTCCTCGGCGTGGGCCTTGGGCCTGCTACACGATGGGCCGAGGCTATCAGGCCCACGGGCCCCACAATGTATAATTAGTATTTGTGTCTTTGTTAATACTAAATGAATGGTCCTTTCAAATAAAAAAATGAGTAATTGTTTCATATTGACTAAGAAAGTGTGTTATTTGTAGTTTAGATTGCATTGCCCTTACTTTGATTTTTGAGCGGAGTTTGTAGTATTTTTTTAGTATTAAAACCTCCATCTCTTTCTCTTATGATCATTTTCATTTTATACTATTGCCTCCCTAACTCGGAGTTTTGGCTCCGTCATTTCACATTCAGTTATTTTTACAAATTTTGCACACATTAAGAGAACTTCATAGAATTTTCTAACTTTGTTTCTTGAAGAATTATCCTAAAGACAATTTTGTTTGTAGCATTTTAGTAAATTTAATGGAGTGGGGACAAATATCTGCCTTGAAGGAAACGATACATTCGTACCACAAAGTCTACTGTTGTTGAGATCTTTCCATTTTTAGCCCCATAATCCCAAACAAAAGTGATACCATATTCTAGAAATCCTATGGGGTATGAAGTATAGACGACTAAGCAATATATTCTAAAATAGAAAAAGTTCCTTCCCTTGTTAATATATATTCCAAAATAGCCTTCCTTGTTAATATAATATTAGGTTTTGTGCTCAGATACGGGATTCTTCAACCATACATGATTCTTCTCGGCCTCCACAATTTGTGCACAATTATTATTATTATTATTATTATTATTATTATTTTGCATATATACTTGCACTATTATTATTTAGTAATGGTAATTGTAGGGATAAGGGCCCAAAATTGTATATTGGGCCTTGGGCCTTGGCCGAAGACGTTGGTTGGTCCAAGAAAAAATAAACAATAGTGAGGTGTTAAGCTCAGAGTCCTATAAGTAACATGCAAATGGAAAGGTTGGGAAATGTGGTCCGAGGAAGAGTGTCTCTTCGGATGAACGAAGCACATATCAAAGGTATATCCAATCGCTCAAAGTGACATTCTAGGAAATTCCACTGATAGGGACATGCATTATGAATGTACTGGAAGAATGGGAGCTAGGAAATATCTAAGGAAAAGCTACTGCTACCACATTGAATGTCCTGCAACTAATTTTTTGGCTGCATTTATGTGAAGAAGGCTTCTGAACAGTACTACCTTGACTACCCCAACTCATAGAGAGCCAAAGGAGGTGTTCGATGGGACAAGCACTCAAGGAGTGGCTTGGATGATCAATAAATGGAGGGCCAAGATCATTGAAAGAGAGATATATAATGTAAGAAACCCCCGAGGAAGGGCGAATCGAGAATTAGAGAGAGAAAAAGCACTATAGCAACCAAGAACAAAACTTGTAATCAAACTGGTGGATTAATATATAAGAATTGATCTTCTCGAAACTTGCCAAGGATGATTTTTTTTAGTTCAAACTTGTCTATCTTCATTCTCTTGTCATCAAAATCTACCTTATCTATTATCTGATTCACCAAAACTTAGTTTTCCAATTCACTCTCTGCAAATTAATTGTTTTGGGCTTTTTGGGCCTAAGTCTATCCATCTTTGGGGTCTCAGCGTTAAGATCATTTTCGTGATCTTGAACAAAAAAAGGGACCAGGAGGGGAGTGTGCATACTACTTGTGTACTAGTAGGAGCCATTCTCTAGGTGGTAGCCATCTCTCTTATGAGCAAAACACCAGAGCCATACAGATGGAAATTGATCACCTGAAGAGAAGCTTACGCCACAAATGGTGAAAGCAAGCTCCTTCCATTTTTGACTTCTCTTCCGATGGTAGAGATAATGGTAGCTATAGGCGTAGATCAAGGACTCCTCTTAGTGAGTATTTCTCGTATGATGAAGACTACCATCATGAGTGTAGAAACATAAATTCATCTTCAAAAGGCTTGGGAAATGATGCTATAAGTAGAGCACTTAACAAAATTTCTAGATCACCCTTCACGTGCAAGATAGAGGGAGGAAGACTTCCTCAGCGGTTCACTTAGCCCACATTCACCATGTACAATGGTCGGATAGACCATGTGGAACATGTTAGCCACTTCAATCAAAGAATGGTTGTACACTCCAAGAACGAGGCCTTGATGTGCAAGATATTACCATCTAGCTTAGGGCCTATGGCAATGAGGTGGTTCGACGGTCTAGGTGCAAGTTCCATTGATTCCTTTAAAGAACTTACTCAGGCATTTGGATCCCACTTTATCATGTACAGCAGGGTTCCTCGGCCCTTAGATTCCTTGCTATCCTTGTCCATGAGAGAAGGTGAGACCCTGAAAACAAATTCGGACAGATACTGGGAGATGTTCAATGAGATAGATGGTGACTTTGATGACGTAGCCATCAGGACCTTTAAGGTCGGCCTGCCTACTGAGCATGGCTTAAGGAAGTCTTTGATTGGGAAGCTTGTTACTAGTGTACGTTAGCTCATGGATCAGATTGATAAATATAAGAAGGTTGAAGAGGACCAGTAGCTAGGTAAGGGAAAGGGTAAGGTTATCCCTCAGGAGATGAGGGATTTCTGATCGGACCGCTACAACAACAACAGACCCTGGAGGGATTTTGCTGGGCAGTCTAGGCCTACAGCTCTTCAAGTGGTTAATATTGTGTTTCGAGAACCGGTGCATTAAGTTTTGGAGAAGATCAAGAATGAGCCATACTTCAAATGGCCGAACAAAATGAATGGAGACTCTTTGAGGCATAACTAGAGCCTTCATTGCCAATACCACCAGGAGCGGGGGCATACTACCGAGGACTGCAGAACTCTGTGGAACCATCTAGAGCAACTGGTCAGAGTGGGAAGGTTGCAGCAATTTTTTTATCTCCCCAATGGGCAGGGCGACCAATTAGGGTCAGGGGCTTGAGGGAATGCTTCTTCAAGGCACATGTTAGGTATAATCAATGTCATTTTTGCTACACCTGGGAGAACTGGTTCTCATCCTTCTAGGGTGATGTTTGTAGCTTGGCTACCAGCTGAAGACTCCAATTCTGAGCTAAAGAGGGCTAGAGTGGACATCCAACTGGCGCTAAGTTTTTCGGACGAAGACAAGATTGGAACCATCCAGCCACATGATGATGCTTTGGTGGTCATCCTCAGAATAAGAGGGTATGATGTAAATAAGGTAATGGTAGACTAGAGCAGTGGTGCATAGGTTATGTACCTTGACTTGTACAGGGGGCTAAACTTAAAGCCTGAAGATCTGATAGCCTATGATTCACCTTTGGTGAATTTTGATGGGAAAATTTTCATCCTAAAGGGTCATATTAGGTTGGCCGTGTAGGCAGGCTCAGAGGTAGTTGAAGTGGACTTCATTATGGTGGATGCATACTCCCCTTACACGGCCATTGTGGCCAAACCCTGGCTTCATGCCTTAGGGGCCGTTTCTTTAACTCTGCACTTGAAGGTGAAGTCTCCATTAAGGAACCAGGTTGAGGAGATTGTGAGGAGTCAATCCATGGTTAGACAATGCTTCGTGGCTGCAATTAGGCATCAGTCTGCAGCTGAGTTCTCGGCCTCTGCTGAGGGGGGCTCATAGCAATCGAAGATTCCAGTCTTATCTACAGAGGAGGTGTCGGGGGAGGCAAGGTGTGAGAGGTTGGAGAAAATTTCTATAGATGGTGATTCGGAGAAGTTTTTTCAGATCGAAGCTCAGTTGCCTCATTGGGAGAAGGAAGAGCTGCTAGCGTTTCTTAGGAGGAATATTGATGTATTCGCCTGGAATGCCTATGAAGCTCCTGGGATAGATCTAGAATTCATTTGCCATTATTAAAATGTTAACCCAGCTGTCCTTCGTAGAAAGTAATCACCTCAACGCTCATCTAAAGAACATTCTGAGGCTGTTAAGGACGAGGTGAATAAGCTTAAATAGGCAGAGGCTATTAAAGAAGTGTTATACTCTGAATGGTTAGCTAATACAGTGGTAGTAAAGAAGAAGAATGGAAAATGACGGGTATGTGTAGATTTCACGAACTTGACCAAAACCTGCCCAAGGGATCCCTTCTCCATGCCTCGTATTGATCAACTAGTGGACGCAACTGTAGGCCATCCTTAGATGAGCTTTTTAGATGCCTTTTAAGGGTACCATCAGATACCCTTAGCCTTGGGCGATCAAGAGATGACAGCTTTTGTTACCCCTATTGGGAATTACCATTACAAAGTGATGCACTTTGATTTGAAGAATACAGGTACTAACTACCAGAGGATGATGACTAGAATGTTTGAGTCACAGTTAGGGAAAAATATTAAGATTTATATAGATGATATGATGGTAAAAAGCAAGACAAAGTCCGAGCATATTAGGGTACGTTTGGTACACTGAATGAGGATTACGATAGGAATTGTAATATTTATTACTAGGAATAAAATGTGTCGTAATGTAATAACTAAACCTATTCATTAGTTTGGTTGTGAATTATAATATTAGAATGAAACTTAACATTTATTTTAGAAAATTTCTTACTCAAACAATTATATCTCCTTAAAAATTGTTATTTTCAAATTTAAGAGATATATGTGTTATTTTTTATAATTTTTTATTTTTATAATTGTTAGATGTATATGGAAAGTTTGTTATTTGGAAATATATTAAGTTTTAAAATTATTACTCTTACTAAGAAATAGCTAATACAACCTTTTAAAGATGAATAGTTATTCCTTATTTTGAAGAATAGCTATTCATAAGGAATGATTATTCCTTGTAATAAAAACATAACAAAACTAAAGAATAACTAAATCATAGGAATAACTATTACATTACAGCGCCTATTACAGTCTACCAAACATGTCTTTAATGATCTCAGGAATATTTTTGAGATCTTAAGAAGGCACAAGCTATGACTTAATGCTTCCATGTGTTCTTTTGGTGTCAAATTAGAGAAATTCTTGAGGTACATGGTTACACACCGCGGAATTGAAGTCAACCTTGATCAGATTAAGGCAATTAACAATTTACAACCACCTCGGAATCCCAAAGAAGCCTAGAAATTAACAGGGATGACAGTTACTCTAAATCGATTCATCTCTTGGTCAGTAGACAGGTGTAGGCCTTTCTTTTAGTTGTTGAACAAGTGGAAGAGATTTGAATGGACCGAGTTGTGTGTTTTAGCCTTCCAGCAATTGAAAGAGTATCTTTCTTGGCCACTCATCATGTCCAGACCCGAGGTGGATGAGGTTTTGTTTGCCTATATTATAGTGACCCCTCACACAGTGAGCTTGGTGTTGATATGGGTTGATAATGGTGTATAGATGTTTGTTTATTATGTAAGCAAGTCACTACATGAGGTTGAGATCCATTACCTACCGCTAGAGAAGGCCATTTTGGCATGTGCATGTTACATGTAAGCTCCCCTACTACTTCTAATCACACACAGTGGTTGTCTTAACCCAGCTTCCACTCAGATCTCTACTTCAGAGTGCTGATTACACGGGGAGAATTTCAAAGTGAGGTACAGTCTTAGGAGCTTTTGATATCAAGTACATGCCTCGCATCTCTGTTAAAGGTCAAATCATCGTCGACCTGGTGGCTGAGTTTGTTGAAACCCAATTACAAGAAAGGGTAAAGGAGTAAGACATGGATGGAAAATTAGTTGGTGTAATCTCTATACAAGAACTTTTGTCCTAGAAAGTTTACATTAATGGTGCAGCAAACCACAAGGGATCTGGAGTGGGGCTTGTTCTGATATCTCCAAAGAGGATCACGATTGAGAAATCGTTAAGATTAGGCTTCTTGGCCACAAACTATGAGGCTGAGTATAAAGCTCTATTAGTAGGGATGACCATGGTTCAGTAGATGGGTGGAAAAATAGTGGAAATCTTATCTGATTCAAGGCTGGTGGTAGGCCAAGTCCAGGGAGAGTTGGAAGCCAGAAATCCCAGAATGCAAGAATATTTGAGCCAGGTTAGACACTTACAGTCCGAATTTAAATTTTTTAATTGATCACAAGTCCCTAGAAGTAGAAATATACATGCGGACTCTCTTGCCACATTGGCAACCTCTTCAGCACAAAGTTTACCTTGGGTGATCCTTATGGAGGATTTATGTAAACCTACTAAGGTAAAAGGAAATGTGGTTCATGTTCATCAAATAAGGGTGGGTCCTAGCTAGATGGACTCTATTATACTATTCTTTAAGGAAGATGTAAACAGAACTTTAGTCATGCCTGTCTCCTCGGACCACATGCTTTGGGTAAATTAACACTCTATGACATTTTTCTAATTATTAAACAAAATCTTAGTCATGCATGGCTCCCTGGACTACATGCTTTGGGTAAATTAATACTTAATGACATCTTTCTAAATGTTAAACAGAACCTTAGTCATGCCTGGCTCCTCGGACCACATGCTTTGGGTAAATTAACACTCTATGGCATTTTTCTTAGTATTAAACAGAACCTTAGTCATACGTGGCTCCCTAGACCACATATTTTGGGTAAATTAATACTTAATGACATATTTCTAAGTGTTAAATGGAACCTTAGTCATACTTGGCTTTTTGGACCACCCGCTTTGGGTAAATTGACACTTTATGACATCTATCCAAGTATTGGACATAACCTTGGGTATGTCTAATTTCTCAGACTACATACTTTGGGTAAATCAACATAACCTGTTTATTTTTCTAAGTGTCAAAATAGATCCCAGGTTATACCCAACCTCTCGGATCAGTGGCTTTAAGTAAGTTAATGATCTTGAATATTTATATAAGTGTTGAGCAGAATAAGGGTTGTCAGCCCTGTTTATTTTTTACAAAATATATTATTCATCTTCATAAAATTTAGCTTACTTTGTAGAAGGCCCAACTCTCAATACAAGTATGTTATAATTCTTTTTATTGCTGGCACTTGTTCAATTTATTTGAATTAGCAGTAATGCATTACTATTAGTTTTTGTTAAAGATGATTAATAACAATCCACTGTGGTTAGCAAACTTATCAGTCCCAAGTCTCATTAAGGGGCAAAACAGTAATAACACCAATAAGAGAATAAAGATTACAAGAAAAAAGAAAGATTCATGAAACAAGAGGTAAAGTCTTTTCATTGATCAAAAGGAGAGTACATTACAAATAGTGGTGAAATACCACCAAAAAAAAAAAAAATCCTATAGCTACGCTTTTGCTTGGTGAGGGTCTTCCTTGGGGCCAGCTGCCTTGGGTTGGGTATCCCCAGCCTTGGACTTAGACTCTACGTCCTTATCCTTGGTAACCATATCCCTGATCATAAGAACGTCCTTGGAGTGAGTGGCCTTGGTCGATGGCTGGACCTCCTTACCCTTGCTAGCCCCTGTAGAGACTTCAGCATCAGGAGAAGGGGCTTGGATGGAGGAGAGCTACTTAGGAGGAGGGAGAGGATCAGCAACAGGAGGAGGGAGCATTGCAGGAACTTCTCGGATGTCCTCCAGGAAGTAAATGTTCTTAGCCCTCCTCAGCTCGGAGTCAACAGGGACTCTTGCCCGGTTGAGCGCTGCTGCCTATACCTCGGTGTAGTAGTCCTTGCACACCCCTGCACCTCCTTTACCAGCCGCGTCTCTGTTTCCAGTATACCGCGCTCATAGTTTGCCATCTCCGCAGCCCTAAAAGCCTCTTTAGCCATCCGAGCCACCTCCTTAGCCTTCTACAGATTGACCTTAAGCTCTAGGACTAGTTGTCTCTGAGTGGCCAGCTCTATCTCTGTAATATGGAGTTTCTGACGTTGGTCCTCAGCCTATTTCTTAACAGTTTTTAAATTGACCTCGGCACTCAGATGCACCCTCTCCTCTTCAATTAGCTTGCTGGCCAGCTCTTTGTTCTTCTTATCAGAGTCACCCAAGACCTTGTTAGCCTTGGTATGAAGGTTAGTCTCAACTCTGGCTTCATTGTAGGTGTCATTGACCCATTCCTGGGCCACAGAAACTTCCTGGATAGCTTGCACATAAACGACAAAGGAATATGTTAGAAATAAAACAAAAAAAAGGGCAAGAAAGGAAACAAATAAAGCAATCCTAGGGGCTTACCAGAGCTAGGTCCCTTTTCAGGGATAGGAAAAGCTCTTGCTGCCTTATTTTCCTCAAGGCATCCATGTCCTTGGGGAGCAGAATAGGGCGTTCCAAAGCCTTGGCCATATGGCAGGCGTGGCCTCTTTGGAATTCCCTAATGGAGGAATTCCATGGCAATGCTGCACCGTCCAATTCTAGCTTGGGGTTCCAGGTTGGAAGGCGTACATTGGTTGAGTGCTCAGCCTCCCTGCTCTCCACTGAAGTTTCCCTCGACCTATCTTTGTTTGTCTTTTGTTGCTTCAGGCCCTTCGGTGAAGCAATCTCACCTTCCTCAATGTCCTTCTCCTTTCTCTTTTTCTTCTGCAAATTAGGATTAGGGAGCAAGCCGAGAGGGGAGGGAAGAGGGGGAAGTGGATGATTGGGAGGAAGCTGAGTCTTTAGGGTCTCCTTGGACGATGACCCCTTATTCCTCCCAAAAACGAGGTATTTCAGGCCTCTCCTCGGGTTCAAGGCCATATTTTCTTCCTCCTTAGAGTTGTCATCAACTTGGGCAACTACAAGTCTGGGAAGGTGAGCTGTGGAGGATCTGTCAAGGTCAGCCTCAGAATTCGAGAGCTTTACAAGCCTTTTTGGTGCCTTTCCCTTTTCTTCAAGGTGGAATTTGTCAATCTCATCCTCCAAGGATAGGCATGAAGAGGCTGTTTCTTCCTTCGGAACTGCTACCTCACGAAGAATACGTTGGGAAAGCAGCTCAATAGGTGGCAAGCCTTCTCGTGCCAGGAAGCCAGGCATCGAAATGTCTATTCGGGCTAGTTTGGGATCACCGGCTCTTATCGCTTGGCCTGCATCTTGGAACTAATTTGACAAGGGCTCAAAGTCGAGTATTAAGTGGACAGCTCGCAGTTGCCTGTCTTCACTTATAAATATCTCCGACCTCAATACTTTGTTGAGACCCTGAACGTTTACTAGGCTGAGTCTCGGAATGACGTGCCTCTTATTTGTAAAAATATTTGAGGAGCAAATCATGGTCAGATTAACAAAATCCATTGTCAAAGAAAAATGAAGCATTAAAGGGAAAACGTAGTAAAGCTAGAAGAGCTAAATCCTATGTCAAGGGACCTAAACCTAGGGTACCCCACTTGGCTCTCCCTCCCGAGTTGGGCAGTGAAGATCATTGTGCCATTCCTTGGAGGCGATCAGGTAGTCATCCTTTATGCCTTTGTTGGACTTAGGAAGACATGATACCAGTTTAACAATATTGGACTAGGAGTTGAGGTAATACCCTGCGTCGACAAGTTTGTGTCACTCGTACATATGAACGACATCATGCCACGTGAGTCCCAAGCCCATCTGCTTGTTGGGAGCATTTACGCTACCCAAGACCCTAAATAGGTTAGGAACGCATTGATGGGGACTCAACCTATGGTTGATTAGATAGTCTCGGGTCATACTACCCATGGGAATGGTCATTTCTCCTTCTATGAAAGCGATCATAGGAATGACAACCTCCTCTTCTTTTCTATCTGTGACTATTTGGTTTGGAGCACAATATCGCAGGGCTACTCCCTACGGAATGTGGTACTTGGCCCTGAAGCCTTCCATATCGGCAGGAAAGTATACAAGATGCTTAAACCTACCCATTTAGTTAAGTTAAAGGGAAATGGATGAAGTTTTTAAGGAAATTAAGTAAAGAATGGAAGGCCGAGGAGAAAAGAGCCAATAAAGGAAGAAACTTACAGGAATGGGCACGTGTATTGTTGTTGACACTTCTTAAAAGTTTAAATTTCTTAAAGAGAAAGACTTGGAGACTTTAGAAATTTGGGAAGCCTTGAAGGTTTGAAAGCTAGGAATTTCTTGAGAGCTCGAAGACTTGGAAAATGGAGAAAAATGATTTCCCCGGGGGTTTTATATAGGAGGTGAAATTGAGTGGTAGTTATCCCGCTCAAAATTCAAGGAGCAAAGCTAGTTGTAGAATCTGCATCTCACTGTAGGATGAGGGGAACAAAGCGCTGCCTGGAGCAATTAATGATGCATCGCAGGCTCTGAAGCGTCAAAAACAGTTATGAAGCACGCGAAACGATGTTCTCACGTGTGTAAATCCAATAAATGAATAGACTTAACTCTTGAAAATCAAAACCCCAATTTTCCTCCTTGGATAAGAGGGAAAAAACTGTAGTTTTGAGGAGCTATTGTAGGGATAAAGGCCCAAAATTTTATATTGGGCCTTGGGCCTTGGCCGAGGACGTTGGTTGGTCCGAGGACGAATAAACAGTAGTGAGAGTGTTAAGCTCAGAGTCTCATAAGTAACATGTAAATGGAAAGGTTGGGAAAGGTGGTCCGAGGAGGAGTGTCTCTTCAGATGAACGAAGTACAAATCAAATGTATATCCTATCGCTCAAAGTGACCTTTCAGAAAATTCCACTGCTAGGGACGTGCATTATGAACATACTGGAAGAATGGGAGATCAGAAATATCTAAGCAAAAGCTGCTAGCACCGCATTGAATGCTCTGCAGCTAACTTTCTAGCTACAGTTACGTGAAGAAGACCCATAAACAGTGTTGTCTTGGCTACCCCAACTCACAGAGGGTCAGAGGGGGTGTCTGATGGGATAAGCACTCAAGGAGTGGCCTAGATGATCAATAAATGGAGGGCCAAGATCATTGAAAGAGAGATATATAATGTAAGAAACCCCTAAGGAAGGAGGGATCGAGAATTAGAGAGAGAAAAAGCACTATAGCAACCAAGAACAAAACTTGTAATCAAACTGGTGGATCAATATATAAGAACTGATCTCCTCGGACCTTGCTGAGGACAATTTTCTTTAGTTTAAACTCGTCTATCTTCATTCTCTTGTTATCAAAATCTACCTCATCTGTTGTCTATTTCACCAAAGCCCAGTTTTTCAAACCACTCTCTACAAATTTATTGTTTTAGGATTTTTGGGCCTATGTTCATTCATCTTGTGGGTCAGGGACTCAAATCTGGTCCTTACAGCTAGTGCTTCAACTTCTTGATTTATATTTTAATACTAATGAATAATCAAGCTTTAACTTACCTTGATCAAGAGTTTGATACTTTAATCTTAGCAATAGGAAATACCAGGGTTTTTCTTGAACAAAGATTTGGTTTATATTCATATATGGTAGAAGTTTTGCTTAACAAGATTGATAAACTAATTACAAGTTTACATATATACATATATTATATAAATTGAATAACAGTGATGTTAGATTAGATTCCAAATTCAATAAGATTGGTTAACTAAACTAGATGGTCACAATTAATGGAAAGTGGCAACTCAACGTATACTAGAAATCGTAAGGGGTATAGAAGTGAGCAACATATTCTAACAAATAAAAAATTCAATCCCTTGATTAGTATAATATCTGTGCTAGAAATTATTCTACCATTAAATTTTTTTTTTGCCCTTTCCCCATTTTTGGCTTATTTAATGGTAATATCTTCGTGAACAAGCTAGTGCTTCAATTTCTTGATTAATATTTTAGTACATGAATGAATATTTAAGCTTTACTATACTATGAACAAAGAGCTTGATACTTGAATCAAAGCTAGAGATATTAGCCATTTAATAAATGCTTTTGCCCTTGACCTCTTTCTAAAAGAGATGGGAAACAGGGGATCATAGTTTATTGCTTACAAATGTTTGATTCTAGTCTATCTTTTTAATGTATCATGTCATAGCGAGCAACTTCACTTGCAGTTCAATGGACTTCCCACGTGAAGTAGGTCCAAGAAATGTATAAGAATTCCAATAAATTTTGGGACAATTTTTTTTTCCAAATTATTTATCTTACATGTTATGTTAATTCGTAATAGAAATAGTGTCAACGGTAGATCAATAAACCAATTACAACTTATTACCTTAGCAATTTGTGAAAAATAGTGTCTTTAGCATTGTGCTCACCTTTCTTTGATAGCAAAATCATGGATTATGTACAATGAGCATGCCACTAATTATTGCTGAAGAGTGAAGACTTAATATTCTTCTGATTATATACAAGATGAAAATTGAAACTTAGATATCCATGCGATTCCAACGTCTTAAACATCATACACACATACTATATGTACAGTGGGCTACTTTCATAGTTTTGGTCTTAGAAAGAAGTAGCTACAGAAAACTCAGTGTTCAGAGTTGCCTTGAAAATTTTGGTAGGGCATCAACTGGGACCCCAACAGCTTAAGTACATCACAGTCCGAAGGGACTCCTCAGCCTGTTTAATCTTATCATCCTCGCTGGTTTTAGCAGCTTTAACAGAGGAATCAGCAATTAAACCACCTGATAGGCCTCTCATTTGCTTAGAAGAAGTGGATTTGCAACCAGAGTCCTTGAAAGATGAGATGGTGCAGTCACTTTTAGCAGCTTGGTCATTAATTCCTCGCATCCTTTGTGAGCCTTCTTGGAAGAAATCTCTGCTCATGTACCTCGAGATCATCTCCAATAATTAATAGATAAATCCAAATGCTATTCTTTTCAGAGAAAGAGAGAGTTGGCTTATAGTGGCATAGTAGTTCTACAAAGAGAGTGGATAAGGAAAGGCAAAGAGGGGGAGGGGACTTTGGAAGGAGTTTATCAATCTATATATAGGGAGGGCGCAATCTGTGAAACAATGGTGGTTTTGCTTTTGATGGTTCCTGGTTTCAGAAAGACAATGTGGAAAGTGTCTCTACATGTGATAGAAGAAAACATAATACCTTCAAAGATCTTAATGATCCACTTGGCAAATCCATCTCCATCAAGTTCAATATTCTGCAGTATTTAATCCCATCCTAGCAGTACTTGAAATGGTTCTAAATGACCAAAAATATTCTTCTAGTTAAACAAGCACTATAATTAGAGAGAGAGACACACACACACACACACCTAGCAGCACTTTGAGCGTGTATACTGACTTGGTTTGTGTGTAATCCTAATGACTACTGACCTGGCCGGCTTGGGTGTGATCCTAAGCAATGTAATCTCTTTTAACCTTATTTAAACTAATGTCATTATAATAAACTGCATCACCTGTCAAATACACCTTTACCTTTGGTGTCTATTCTTACTCTATGTTAGGTTCTAGATTCGATCACAAAACTAAATAATAGAGAACTACATGCTTTATTGCTTTATTTCTTATCAATCTTTACCTGGGGACTTTTTGCTTTGACATATTTTAAGCTTTCTTTATCGAAGAATATATCTATTTGTTCCCTCTCCATAATTTTATCTCTTCTTGCTTTGCAATAAAATAGCATTTCTTAAAAGAAGATTATTGCAGTTTAAGAAAGACACCTAGCAATCTAGCATGTTACTTCCATAAAAATTGGGACAGAAAGCACATTACCACGTGAGACGTTAGATAGCATATACACGTATTAGTCATTTGGATAAGATTGACACCTAACTATAGTTGCAACTTGCATACCATGTACCGTCCATCTATCTTAATTTGTTCACATGTATAAACTCTGTTTGATTATCAAAAAAAAAAAAAGTATAAACTCTTTTCAATTAATAAAATCTCCCGTTTATGCCCAAAAACAAAAAAAACAAAACAAAACAAAACTTAACTTGCTTGCCTTGTCCGTACCTGCTGAAAAGTGGAGATGATGAAAAAAAAAATAAAAATAAAAACCTTTTGTTAACGATTGCCTTTAAACATATTATTAAGCATTAATTGGATCTACCTGTAATGAGAAGTAGCAAATGGAGAAAGTAAAATATAGACTTTCTTAGTGAACATGCTTGACAGCATTGGGTTTTCCATCCTCAGCATTAGTTAGTTGGACGCAAAAACACTATGCTGAGCAAAACTTTTGAGTAACTTTTAGTTTGGAAAGTTTTATCAAATTAATAATATTATTTTAATAATTATTATTTAAAATGTTAATGTTTTGAAATTATTTTGGAAATCTAATTTTTTCTATAAATAATTTTTTGTCGTAATATGATCTAAAATATTAATTAAAAATTAGGTTTTCAAAACATAATTTCACTTAAAATTCAGCAAAAGCGGCTGAAATTTTGTTTGTGAAATATGATTTTAAGTTATGAAATCGTGTTTTCAAAGTGAAAAAAAAAAAAAAAAAAAAAAAAGTTCGAGGGAACGTGCAGCAGAGTTTTGAGGGGCTATTGTGGGGTCCGTGGGCCTGATAGCCTCAGTCCATCATATAGCAGGCCCAAGGCCCATGCCGAGGAGCGCAAGCTATTTCTGAGAAGAAGGGGGGAAGCCTATTCTCTTGAATCCACGCCGAGGATACCTTGTCCTCGGCCTGACAAGAGTGATTTCAGGGAGTGGCTAACCCCAAAGCAAGCTGTCACTCTCGCATTTAATGCACTCAACTAACCCCCCTGGCCGCATTAATGGAGAGGTAACCCCTTGGCAGGATAACGTTGGTCAGAGTGAACCACTTGAGTATCGATAAGGCCTCTGATGGGACGGATGGCCAGAAGGGAGGCAAATGGATGATCAACAGATGGAAGAAGGGGATAGGAAGATGAAGACTATATAAGAAAAGCAAGTAAAGTAAAGAAGGGGGGGGGGGGAGAAAAAAAGGCCTCCTCGGTCACAGGCCGAGGAGCATTCCCTCATTTGTAAGAAAATACTTAGCCATTTTTAAAGATAAGTTTGGGCATGGTGATCAACGGCCAGCACCTAAGCCTGTCAGCCCACTCTCTATAAATGTATTGTTTGGGCTTGTTGGGCTGAAAACCCAACACTCAATTCAAATTGAGTCCCTACAATAATCATTAGCAAGATTAAAATGAAAATTCATGAGTTTACGACTATCAAGATCTGTAGATTCAGCCAACAAAAAGCAAAGAAACACTATTCTTGCAAATAGATCATATAAGCAATGAATAATTGAAGGTAAACAATATAGTCATACATTTATTTTACATAATAAATTTGTATCGAATTACAAATTTATCTCCTTCAATTGTGTACATTTATTTTATAATAAATTTGTTTCAATAAACTAATCTTCTTAAATTATGAATACTTCAACAAACCATGATGTTAATACTGCTATAATAAATTTGTTGTAAAAAAAAAGCAAACTCGTCTACTTCGATCACACACATTTATTTCATAATAAATTTGTTGTGAAATACAAATGAAGGTAATAAACTTAGTCATGTGTATTTTTCATATCATTTTTCTTTGCAAGTGATAGTGAACAAAAAACTAGCCTATCTCCAATTCATCTATCAAGTTATCCAAGGAAGGATCATCCACCCACAATATTGTACGTACAGGGTCATAATGAAGGTTTAGTTTATAAGTGCCTTCAAAGAGGTCGTCCAAGACCAAAAGGGTCGTCCAACTCACGAAGTGACCTGGACGACCACCCAACACTTACAGATTTTCAGAGTGAATTTCTACCCAAAACTTATAATTCAGACCACATTCTATTATTCTAAAGTGGGGATGAATTCCTTAATCTTCACCCTAACTTCCCACTAAGTTCTTAACTTCTTATAGCAGTTATAAAAGTTAAGTCTGAACCTTCTAATTTCCACCCATGTTGGAGAAGTTACCAAACAAGTAACCACTCCAAAATTCGCTATAAAAGGACTCAGCCATATCAATTTAAGGTACGTTTTTACCATTCATAAGGTTGAAATTCCTGAGTTCAAGAGAGAAATCTGACTTAAGCATCGAAGGGTTCTTGGCTGGTTCACCCCGATCTTTTTTGATTGTGTGTTTCTTTCTTTTAAGGCGTTCCAAATAACTTAAAGCCCATTGAAACCCAAAACATTCAGCCTTCTAATTTTCTATGCATGATCAGCAAGTACATTTTTACATTTTTTTTTTTTTTACTTTTCTTAATTGTGTCTTTATTTATTTATTCAATGACAATTCCTATAATCTTACTAACATATGGAATTTTAAAAGATAAAATTTTGTAAACTAAATCTATCTTTTGAAAAAAAAAAATGATTTAATCATTTGCACTATTTCATTATGTTTGCTTATGCAAAAATCAATATCACTTATGCCTCCTTTATCTAAAAATAAGGTTATCAACTATTTTTTATTTTCATATTTATCTTCAAGTATATTTACAACTTGAGATTAGATCATAGAGAATAATTTGATGAGATTTTATATTATAGTTTAACTTGAAATTGTACTATCTCTTAATAGTAAGATCAGTTGGGAAAAAAAATATATAAATATTTGCACCTAAACGATACTTTAAGGATGCCTACAGCAAAAGCCACAAGTTCTCTTTTCCTCTCCAAGGTTATTTAACTCTATCATTTCTTTTTCTTTTTCTTTTTTCTTTTTTATTTATTTCATAATACACATATATTTGATAGGGTGAAATTCAGTGCCTCCTCCCTTGCTTTCAAAAAAAAAAAAAATCAATTCTCATGTAAGTCTCTCTACTTTTATTTTTTAATGTTTAGTCATTTTTATTTTTTAATGTTTAATAATTTAGGTTTTTCTTTATTCTTAACTATTAAATTGAGGTTACTACTTAAATAAGCTTTCAAATATTTTTTTTTTTTATCATTTTTAATTATTGAATTCAAGATTTTTTTTGTCATTTAAATATGCGGTGGTGATTACTTGAGCTTTAAACCTTAATATATTATTTTGTAGACTCCCTTTATATTTTTTTTAGCCATCTCTTTTTATATTAGCTACATAGTTAATTTAAGACTTATATATGATTTAAAAAAAAAAAAAAACTTAATCTTACACACATGCATTCATTATATAACTTAAAATAAAAGATTACTTCTCTTTACTTTATGTTAATGATCTATTTTATTATTTAATTTCAATTAAATTAAAATTTATTTTCTTATTTTCTTTAGTTTACTCGTGATTCTTAATTAAGCCGTGCACTGAACGGGCATAATACTAGTATAAGTATATAACTCGTAGCCTCATAGGAAGAAGAAATAGCCACATAGATTGAGATCCGACCCTATTGCACCGTGCAATTATCTATAAATTGAAAATTAAAAAATTCACTTTTAATCCAGTTAAATAAGCATTTACATCCACTCCCAAAATTTTTTGTCTGTATTAGTATAATAAAAACCTTTTTTTTTTTTTTTTTTTTCTATTTTACATATTCACTTTTCAAAACACCTTAAATCAAATTTTCTAATTTTATACTACATTTCATTAAAATACTAATTTTCCTTATTTTTTAAAATTATTTCTCTTTTTTTACACACAATAACAACTGTGGGGCCAGAAAATCGAGTAGCCTTGGCCCACTCCAAGCCAGGCCCAAATGGCCCACGCCGAGGATGCATGATGGGTCCGAGGATGACCCTGTCCTCGGGCGTCCGAGACATCGGAAAAACACGAGGACCACCCTACCAAAGGACTCCTAGAATATCCGAGGAGGAGAGGGCCCAGTGCCACGCGTCGGCAACAGAAGTACGGAGAAGGGGCAAACCCTGAGCGAACTGTCACCTCGGCATTAAATACGCTCACTTAACCCTTCTGGCCGCATTAATGGGGATGTAACCCCTTGATAGGGCAACATCGATCAAGGTGAGCCACCTGAGCATGGATATGACCTCTGATGGAACAGACGGTCAGAAGGGAGGCCAATAGATGATCAACAGGAGGAGGAAGAGAGGGATATATAAGAAAGGGGAGCAAAGTGTAAAGGGGAAGAGAAGGGGGGGAATGACTTTGGAGAGGAAAAACCTCCTTGGCCATGGTCCGAGGAGCATCTCTCAGTTGTAAATTGGTCTTAGTATCTTTCAATAAAAGAAAANAAAAAAAAAAAAAAAAAAAAAAAAAAAAGGAGAACTACCAAGCAAACGTTGCAGAAAGATAAAAGTTCGAAACAAAAGATTCAACAGAAACAGAATGAAACTGCACATTACTTTATTGAACAAATAGTTACAATATACAAACAGAGGCTCAGGCAGGCGTGTTTTAAAACTAGCTAGAGGGAAGGGGGCTGAGGCTGGCTTGCTTCAAGGCCACCAACAACTCCTTTCTCGGTGCGGCGGAGCTTGAACAAAGCGAGGAGCAGATGCAGGGGCACCGGGACGCCCTCCCCCGTGATGTTCCCTTGATTCTCTCCAATCCTCACGAGCGTTGGTCGTTGGAGACGGCAACACTCGGGCACCAGCCATGACATGAGTTTGCGCGTCTCCTCCGTTGGAGGTGCGCTCCAGGGAGAGACATTAGGTACTTCAGCAACATCCCTCCTGGCCACTGTGCACGGCACTGTCAGTGTTACGCCTAAACTCTGCCGCGCCGGAAGCCTATTGGGGGCTGCAGTTACAACGGCTCTTAGCACGGATGTCCTCACACCCGCCCAAAGCTGTGCCATATCTGCCAACTCCGGTCACAATTCTGGCGGGGTTATTAAAGGGGCTTGGAGAGCTGAAAGGGCGTGTTTCTGTTTGTGTTGGGAAGTTCATAGAGTATGGAGAAACCACCCCTCCGGAATGTCTTATATAGAGGATGAAGGTTGGTGAGAATTAATCCACACAGAATTCGAAAAGAGAATTATCAGCAGTGCTAATCATGAAGCTACCAAATTCCAAGGGGACCGTAGACCGCTGGATTTGTGTTAATTCACGAGGACATTAATGAAGGCGCATCTCGCACATCGAAACGTCAAGTGCGGAGCGCGAACAGCCAAGGGACGCCTCGTAAATGAAAAAGATGGGGGACTCAAGCTGAAGGCGAGGTCAACACCACGTGTAAGATCATAGTCCGACCCAAGGAGGAATCGTCTCCAATAAAGTGGTCTGAGGACAAACCCCTACTTACAGAAATGGAGGCGTTAGACAGAACCAAGGCATTGCATGGTCCTCGGACTCAAGCCTATGGGGAAATTAACCGCTCAGCTATACCTGGGTATTAGACAGAACCAAGGTATTGCATGGTCCTCGGACTCAAACCTATAGGGAAACTAGACACTTACAGAGAAATGGAAGCGCTAGACAGAACCAAGGCATTGCATGGTCCTCGGACTCAAGCCTATGGGGAAACTAACCGCTCAGCTATACTTGGGTACTAGACAGAACCAAGGTATTGCATGGTCCTCGAATTTAAACCTATGGGAAAACTAGACACTTATAGAGAAATAGAGGCGTTAGACAGAACCAAGGCATTGCATGGTCCTCGAACTCAAGCCTATGGGAAAACTAATTGCTCAGCTATACCTGGGTACTAGACAGAACCAAGGTATTGCATGGTCCTCGGACTCAAACCTATGGGGAAACTAGATACTTACAGAGAAATGGAAGCACTAGACAGAACCAAGGCATTGCATGATTCTCGAACTCAAGCCTATGGGGAAACTAACTGCTCAGCTATACTTGGGTACTAGACAGAACCAAGGTATTGCATGGTCCTCGGACTTAAACCTATGGGGAAACTAGATACTTACAGAGAAATGGAGGCGTTAGACAGAACCAAGGCATTGCATGGTCCTCAGACTCAAGCCTATGGGGATACTAACCGCTCAGCTATACCTGGGTACTAGACAGAACCAAGGTATTGCATGGTTCTCGGATTCAAACCTATGGGGAAACTAGATACTTACAGAGAAATGGAAGCGCTAGACAGAACCAAGGCATTGCATGGTCCTTGGACTCAGGCCTACAGGGAGACTAACTATAAAATATCCCAAGTTAGGAAAAGATCAAGCCCCACCTAGCCCTTGAGACGCAAGAGGGCTGCACAGGCATACGTTCTCTCTCCTTATCATCGTTACTAGCGCAATTGGCCGACATACAATTCAAGCTAAAATCGTGCAGACCAAAGGAAAAGAGGAAAAGCAGGCAGCGTGTACACAAATAAGCAATTGAAATAAATGGAAAGGGAAATTAAATTCGCATTACAATAATGAGTCCGTAAAAGTTGCATGGCAAGAGCCACGATATATAGAGGAGAAGCACAACAAAATAAAATGAAACAACGTGAAAGTAGGACGAGCCGAGACGCCGGGGAGTCTACTCCCTTTGCTCAGGCTGGACAAGGGCAACCCCTGACCCCTCCGAGCCCTGACCTGAGGGGACAACCCGCAAGGGTGCGGCGATAGCAGCTGCTTCCTCAGCGGCGGGGGTCTGGTCATTGGACGAGATCTCCATTATCTCTTGGGGCACCTCCTCGCTCGAATGCTCCCCTAGTTCAGCAGCCCCCACCTCTTCAACAATCTCCCTAACTTTAACGCCATCAGGGGTGGCCTCGCGGATAGCAGGGGGGTAATATACGCTCTCCGCCTTCCATAGGTCGGACGTGGCCTCCACCCCAGCTTGTTTGAGGGCCTCAGCCCAGACCTGGGAGCAATATCGAGTACATACCCCTGGGACTTGAACTTTATAGAGGGCCTCTACCGCGCCACCCCATCCGTGTAGGCTGTGGTCTCAGCCTCCTCCTTGGCAGTCAGGGCCATCTCCCTGCCATAGTCAGCCTCGTCCTTAGCCCGCCGAGCCTGGTCTCTGGCCCATTCTGCCTCCCTCTAGGCCCTTTCGGCCTTTGTCACCTTAGCTCGCAGATCTGCGATCAGATCCCTTGCGATCTGCAATTGCTCCTTCGCCTCGCCCAGACGCCTTGTCTGCTCCTTGACCTGGTTTGGGCACCCTCAAGACCAGACAGGGCACTATCCCGCTCCCTGGTCACCGCCTTCAAATCCTCTCGGGCCTTAGTGAGGTCAGCCTCAGAATTCTTCAGAGCCCAGGTAGCCTGAAAGCGCCAATCACGCTTCTGGTTGAGAGCCTTCCTCTGGTCGTTCACCGCCCCCTCCAACCTAAAGATAGCCTGGACAGCTTGCCAGAATAATCAATACGCTATAAGCCCAATAAAAGAAAAAGAGTGGCTGAGTGGGCGAAGAATCGAAGTTATAGCCCTTACCATCCCCACATATCGCTTGAGGCTGAGGAAGACCTGCTCGCTCGTCAAAGAGTTAAGCTCGGCCATATCCGCCGGGAGCAGCAGGCTCCTCTCCAGCGCGTCTGCCACGCGTGCACCTTCACCCTCATTGAAGTCCCTGAGGGAGGCGTTATCCCTCAAGGGCTCCCTACGGAGCATCGGGGCTAGGAGCCAGGCCTGAGCCTCGGAAGAGGTGGTGTCGACTACCTACCTCTTTTGGCTCTTGTCGCCTATTTTGAGCTGCTTGGATGGTCGCAGAGTAGTGTCCCCCTCCTGTGAGGACACCGTCTTATCCTCCACAGGCCTTTTACCCTTATCCTTCTTCTTTATGGGGCCGGTAGGCACGGACCCAGAGGGTGAGCGCGTCTGAGAAAGAGGAGAAGGGAGCTTCTGTTGAGCAGAAGTCAACCTGGTCTTCAGAGGTGGAGTGGGAAGTTTCTATTGGGACTCCCTCGGCTGGCCCTCAATCAGGTCCAGCAAGTTGGTGGTGGGCTTCCTCTTGTAACCCATTCTCGGCCGAGGAGGGACTTCTGAAGTAAGGAGGTTTGCTTCGGTCAAATTGGGATCACCCAAGTCCCCGGGAGGGTCCTCGGATTGATCAAGCTGAGCGAAAGCGTCAAACGCGTCCCCCTCCCCCTCTGGAGTTTCCTCGGTGGCCTCAGCGAATGGTTGGGAAGAGGAGGGGGACGGCTAGTGCGACAGCTTCCTGGTCGGAGGGCTCCTCGGGGAACGAAAATCCATCCTCGGTCACAGTAATCCTCTGAAGCCGAGGATCGTTGGCTCGGATGACGTGCTTCGGAACCGGGAACGATTTCTGGGCAGGTTTATACCCCAAAATTATGTGGGCAGCCCTAACCTGATTGTCGTCCTCGTTTATATACACCGACGCCCTCAGCGCCTTCTGCAAATCTTCCCAGTTGACCAGATGGAAGTGACGCTCAAAAGCGTGCGGGTCTGCAAACGGAAAGCACCACCGCATTAGTAAAAAAAAGGGGGGGGGGAAGAAAAAAGACGCGAACTTGAAACCCCTCCTGTTTCCCACTGCCCCACCTAGTATTCCCTCTGTTGTTGGGCAGTGAAGGCCATCGTGCCACTCCCCTGACACGATGAGGAAATCCTCGTTGAACCCCTTGCTGGACTCGGGGAGGCACTGAATGAGCCGCATCCTGTCGTCTCTCGTCTTCAGGTAATACGACTTGCCCTTAAGAAGCTGAAGGTTATAACACCATTTCACGTCGTGGTGGGTCAACCTCAGCCCCATCTTCTCGTTCAGGGCGTCCACACAGCTCAGAATCCTAAAGATGTTTATCCCACACTGGGTGGGGGCCAACTGGAAGTGCGTGAGGTAATCCCTCATCACCGGCCCCATAGGAATCGTCATCCCCCCTTCAAGGAAGACGACAATGGGAATTACCACCTTGCCATCCTGTCTGTGTATGCACCAATCCCTGTCCTCACAATATCTCAGACCTACATTGCCAGGAATTCGGTAGTCGGTGATGAATTTCTCCATCGCCCCCTCAGTATCGACGTATTTCTTAAACCTACCCATCCCAGTTGACATCTAAAAGAACTAAAAAAGAACAAGCGAAGTAGAAGAAAGAGTAGAGAGAGAGCTCAGAGAGGGATAGAGCGACTTACTGAAAAGAGGAGGAGCTCCTCGGACAGGCTTTTTGTGCTGGAGGTGCGAGAGTGTGGCTGAACTCAGGAGGGGTGCACGAGAATTCTTGATTACAAATGGGAAACAGGAAGAAGCGGTTCATACGGGTATTTATACCCCAAATCGAGGAACCATGTGGGTTTTCCTGCCCATAAATGCGAGACGAACCTCCACCGTTGGATGGGTAATGCCTCATTAGACGTGGGGAGCACAGAGCCGCCTGAATTTAATGATGGGCACGTTACGTGCTCCGAAACGTCAGCAACGTGCCTTGGGCAGATGAATAGACCCCAGTACTAAAAGGGGGGAGTAAGGTCGAGGATGTCAAAATCCTTCTCCCCGCTCGAGGATGCGTGCAGTAAGATTTTGAGGGGCTATTGTGGGGCCAGAAAATCGGGTAGCCTTGGCCCACTCCAAGTCAGGCCTAAATGGCCCACGCCGAGGATGCATGATGGGTCCGAGGATGACCCTGTCCTCGGGCGTTTGAGACCTCAGAAAAACACGAGGACCACCCTACTAAAGGACTCCTAGAATATCCGAGGAGGAGAGGGCCCAGTGCCATGCGTTGGCAACAGAAGTACGGAGAAGGGGCAAGCCCTGGGCGAACTGTCACCTCGTTATGGAATACGCTCACCTAACCCTTCTAGCCGCATTAATGGGGATGTAACCCCTTGACAGGGCAACATCGATCAGGGTGGGCCACCTGAGCATGGATATGACCTCTGATGGGATAGACGGTCAGAAGGGAGGCCAATAGATGATCAACAGGAGGAGGAAGAGAGGGATATATAAGAAAGGGGAGCAAAGTGTAAAGGGGAAAAGAAGGGGGGGAATGATTTTGGAGAGGAAAAACCTCCTCGGCCATGGTCCGAGGAGCATCCCTTAGTTGTAAATTGGTCTTAGTATCTTTCATGGAGGCTGGGGAGCGCCTAAACCTTCGATCCACTCTCTACAAATTTATTGTTCTAGGTTCGTTGGGCCTGGGGGAACCCATATCTTTTGGGCTACAAAAACGGACCCTACAACAACCATTCACTCTCTTTCTTCATCCTTAGGATATGTAAAAAAAGAATAAAAAAAAATTTATATGCAAAATGAATAATGTCGGTGTAAATTTACATAATTATTGTAGCAAACTTGTAAATTTTTAGGCAATAACCATGTAAATTTATACGGTTATATACTAATTGATGTGGGTCATTTTTAGGCAAAACCATATTAATTTTGACACATTTTTTCTATTATACACTCACTAATGTAAGTGCTCTTAGATTACAAAATTTTAAAACTTTTTTAAGTTACCTCATATTAAACTGCAACTGGCCCATGCATCGGATCCAAATCCTATATATACAACACATAATATCCGTTAACTATGTATGTACTGATGTGCATGAAATATATACAATAAAGTACTTACATATCTACATATTTGGCCTTACTTTTATGTTATTTTGTGACTGATTATATAATATCTTTGTGTTGCAGGTAACAAGGGCTTTACATGCAAAGTGGGGCTAGGCCAATTGAATCAAGCCAATTTACATCCAGCCAGGCATGAATATTAAATTTAAGTGCAATTGGAGTAAGTAATCAAAGGAAATTTGCACCAAATCCAAGTCCAATTCGGATTAGGATTCCAGCCTGCACATCAGTTAGTATTTTCAGCATAACTTTCGGCTCAGATGTCCAATTGAGATGATTCAAGTTAGGCTGGAAAGTTAACTTAAAGGGCTACAACTTTGTAGTTTACCAGAAGCCCTAATTCTGATGTTAAGTGGGCCTAAATAGTCGGTTAAGTAAAGCCTAAAAGTCTGGGATTTTCTCCAAACGGGAATTCAACTTGTAATAGGATTCATTGACCTATTTAAAGGCTTTTTAGGGCAAAATTCAGGGGGGACGGAGGTTAGTGCTAGGGCTGAGATGTAAAACAGAAAATTGGAGCAAGAGGCAATGCCGCATGTGGCTTCTCTGTAGCTTTTCTCCATGATAGCATTGTGACTATTTCTTTCTCTATTTTATTTGTCTAGTTTAATGTTTAATATTTTATTCTTTTGTTTATTTCAATTACCCTGAGTAGCTAAATTTATAATTAGGGTTGAGGATGAAACCTTGTTAAGGATTACTAGTAATATTTATGTGATTTAATTTTTCCCATAATAGTTGTTTTTTAATGATTTAAATTGTTCTTGCTTCATATCAATTGACTAAGATGGGATTCTAGATATGAGTTCAATCATGTTTTTCTCATGATTTAGGATTTGTCTTAATTAATTGAATGCTTGGTTTGTTAATTCTTGATTATAAAATTGGATATCGCTTGTGATTTGTCTGTCAATAGATACAATTTATGATTTGATTTTTAGAATTGGATATATCTTGTGATTTGTTTGGCTACGAATACAATTGATGATTTAATTTTATACTTAAGAAGCGAAGAAGAACATGCTTTAGATTTTTAAACATAAGTGTTAATGATGATATTTTCCATGGTAGCAAGATTGATTTCTAGATTATCATGTAGTGAGTTGGGAAAAATTAATGATCATAAATATATGCTGATATGAATTAACAAGGCGGATTCCAAAACCTTAATTCATTTCCCTTGATTATTTACATCTTTTTATTGCTTTATATCTTTTGCATAGTTTAACTATTTGCTTAATTTTATTATTTGCTTAGTTTATTTAATTTAAAAACAACCAATTTTTATTAAACTAGGTTAGGATTAATTTGGTTAAGGTTTAATTAATTTTCCTACGTTCATTCAAGTCCTTGTGGGTTCGACCTCGTTCTTGTCAAACTATACTTCGGTACGGTTCGTACACTTGCGAGTATTTTAAAATTTCACAACATGTACATTGCTTTTTTTGTTAAAATTTGCGGTCTTTTATAAAATTATAATTGATAAAGAATATTTTTACAAGTCAGCATGCTCACTTGTCATCTACATACTCATTCGTCAACTACCTAATAGGGAGCTTTTCAACATGTCTCCTCCAACACCCTATACTTGTTTGACATGACACTTGTCTGACTTGGCACTCGTTTGACATGGCTTCCTTATTTAACATGTGCACTAGTTGAATGATTGAACCGCCACCTTGATATATGGTTTGTTCGTCTTAGGTTGCTCGTCTATCACCTACATGGATGGATGAGTTAGGACACTTAGGCGGTGTTTGGATTGGCTTGTTTTCAGTTACATAACTCAAAAACCTTTACTCAAAACTCAAAAACCGTGGGACCCACTAGCTGAAATGTTGTTTGGTTCAATTTCCATTTTGTGTTTCCGTATCTCATGTCTCAGAATTTTGAGTTTTGAGAATGAGAAATGAGAACTCCTCAGAGGCTATTTTCACTTTCTGAGAAATGAGTTTTGTAGCATTTTGAGTAAATAATTAAAAAGATGTGGGACCCTCAGTGTATGGTCACATCACCCTCAGAGCCGTTGGAAGCCTTTGTTGTGCCAAATGCTCCTATCTCAGTTTCAGCCTCTGTTTTCCTTTATTTTCTTTACTCCTCTAACTTCCATTTACTCAATTTACACCTTCTCCATTTACTCCTACTCCCTCTCCGTTACTGCTTTTCCATTAACACCTCTCACCCACCTCTACCAACATGCCATTGTTTCAAACTTTTGCCTTTTCTTTTTATTGCTCAGACCTCTCACTTGTGTCCATTTTTCACAAGCTACTCCAAAACCAACACAAAGCGAGGGGAAGAAGAAGGAGTCCTAGCCAGAAACAAGCACACCTCGACACATCCAATCCCAGTGCCGACACCAGTTTGAGAATCCGACCTTTGCCCAGGTGTTCTGTTTTGCTTTTGTTTATGTTTCAATGTTTTTTTTTCAATTTCTCTAAACATTGATGGGTTTTGTAAAATAATAAAATTTGTGTCTAATGGAATTTGGGTCTGATGGGTTTCTCTCGTAGATTGTCTTGTAGATTGTTTGCTTTTGTAGTTTTGGGTCTAAAATAATGAAATTTGGGTCTGAAATAATGAAATTTCTCTCGTAGATTATCTGCTTTTGTAGTTTTTAGCATAAGTGTCATGTTTACTTCCTAGCATAAATTTGACCAAGGTTATCATACACAACAACAGGTTTTTGTGGAAATTGTTTCCTGAATTTGCTAGATTTTGTAGTTCTGAGAGTGGAGAGTGGTGGAGACCACTTCCTATGAAGAACCAATAAGGGTCTAGTTGGTTTAGACCACCACTTAAAATATTTCTAAAGAACATTTGATTGAAGCTCAGAACTGGATAGAATATATTAATTAAAACCTGGGATTATAAACGACAAATAACTTTGATTAGTTTCTATGCATTACTCCCTAACATGTTTAAATTAAATATAACATGTTTGCCATTTACTTGATTAAACTATAGTTTACTTGATTAAAGAAAAATAAGGCTGCATGGTAGCGAATTTGGATTCAACCAAGAAATGATACATATTCCTGGAATACAATATGAAAGTGATTATGTAACTAGCAGAAAATGTGAAATTGACATAAACAGAGTATTTAAATAGGAAATATAAATTTTAAATTGACATAAATGGGTTGTAATATTATAGTTATGAACTTGAACATGTCTGTTTTAGGCTAGGTGACACCTCTTCACTAACTACAATGTACAGGATGCATCTTTTGGACGATATGATGCATTATGTTGATGTTATTTAGGGGGTCAGTATATATATCTTCATTGTCAAAGCCTTGTTGACAATGTATTTTGTAACTTACATATTATTCCTATATATTACAATGCACAGGTTATGTCAAAGCATTGTTGATAATGCACAGGTTATGTCAGAATGTTGATATTTATGTATTTGATTAGTTTATTTATGTCAAAGCATTGTTGATAATGCATAAGTTATTTATGTACTTGATATATATATAACCAATGTGCATGTGAAGATATCACTATTAAAGCAATTAAGGCCTCTTTATTATGTATTTGATTAGTTTATAACATGGAGGTAGAAGTATAGAAAAGGAAAAGGAAAAGAAAAAACCACAAAATCTAGTTTTAACATTCGGTGTGTGTGTGTGTGTGTGTGTGTGTGTGTGTGTGTGGAGATAGGAAGACATAACAGTGTTTTGGATGAAAGGATAGAGAAGAGGATACGCGAGAGAAAACCAACCTTTTGACCTGTGTAGGCTGTGGGCTCCACCAAAAAGTGAAAAAATTGAGAAATGAGATATGAGGCACGGTTTTGAGATATTGGAGCCAAACAAAAATTTTCAGTTTTGGGTTTTAAGTGAGATGAGTTTTGAGAAATGAGTTATGTGTTTTAAGTTATGATTTTTGAGTTTTGAGATACTCCCAATCCAAACATCACCTTCGCTCCTTGAACAAACATTCTACATATCACGCCAGAAGGTTCTACTACAATTTTGTACCCACTAGGTATAGGACTTGGAACCCAATGATCTCAGTGCCACTAATCCACTATCTTCAATATGTTGGTGCCTACATTCTAGTGAATATGGTCATTCTAGACCCCTATATAACCACTAAGCTAGATATCACAATTTAAATTTATGTGAAAATACAATTTCCTAACTCTTACACCCTAAGAGTTATTGGAGATCATTGTAAGTTTCTAACCTGACCTTCAGAAAGTCTTTGGCCAACATTACACCAATACACTTTGTAGGAATTTTACTCTTTAGATTTTATGACACCACGAATTTAGATGATTGACTTATTATCGATTTTGTGCATCATCAATAATTTTCCTATAATAGTTTAGGATTGTACTAATGTCATAATCGAATAGGGTTTTACTTAACGTTTTTCTCAATGCCAATTCCATGGAACAAGCTTAAGATTGCTATCTTTTACATACGCTAAGCATTTTTCCTATTTTCCTTTTCGTATGGCAGGGTTCCACTTTTTTATGTGGCTATTTGTCCTACTAGAATCTCAACCTGAATCTTGCTACGCATTGCTTGTGCATTTGATGGATTTATTTCATATGCTAGACCATTTTGCTTACATCTAGTCTTTAAGCTATTCTATTTATTCAAATTAATACAATGGCCAATCCTTCATTTTATTTTGTCATAACATATACCATCTCCTCTCTTACTCGTCTGTCTGTCATTAGTGATGGGACTGACAAAATCAACTGCAGACGAACTCAATAATATGGACGGGGCCATTCTCTAAAGATGAGTCCAAACAAGTGCCCACGTCACCGACGGGGGTAGCAGGACCATTCAATACCACCAATAATATCTTAGACGGTTACAAAACTAGCTGTACATACCGTTGGGAGCATATTAAAGCCCCATTACTAAGTAGGAGGCGTTACCAAGAAAGGCATTAATACCACAATTTCAACCACAACGGCTAGAATCCAAGGCAACATGTATAAAGCCCTCACATTGCCAACACAAGGTACATAGACACACTTAGTGATATTTCTTGCTCTGTTACATTGCATTATTCTTTCCCAAAAAAGTTTCTTTGTACTGACTTTGGCATCAGAGACATTGTGGCAGGCACCACACCAGTGACCATTCGGAAGAAGCTGTTCTACCATTGTTATCACAGAGACGACATCTTGGCTCCATCTGGATGCACTCACTTAGACTGACAAATTTGCACTTCATCAGTTTAGCGCCGTTTGTGGGAAACAACATTTTCGTATTCAGGTTTGAAAACATAGTTTTCGATCAACTGTAATATTCAGATAGAGTCTAATTAAGATTCCATAGCCTTGGCTTAACAAGTCCAGGCCCTAGCAGCCACTGTTGAAGAGCTTACTAGACAAAATTAGGAAATGAAGCTACGACTTCAACAAGAGGAGAATCGGTCCAAAGGCAACTTGGAGGATGAGGGAGATAGCCATAGAAGACTGACGAATTTGCATTTCATTAGTTTAGCGCCGTTTGTGGGGAACGACATTTTTGTATTTAGATTCAAAAACGTAATTTTCGATCAACTATAATATTCAGATGGAGTCTAATCAAGATTCCACAGCCTTGGCTTAACAAGTCCAAGCCCTAGCAGCCACCGTTGAAGACGTTACTAGACAAAATTAGGAAATGAAGCTACGGCTTCAATAGGAGGAGAATCGGTCTAAAGGCAACTTGGAGGACGAGGGAGATAGCCATAGAAGAAGTGACCATCGAAGACCTAATATTTCAAACGAATAGAATTTGGACCTACTTTGAGAGATGAGGAAAGAGATGGACGAATTAAGAAACGCAATTAAGGAGAAAATAGACTGGAGTGTGGATAGAATGGTCAGGATAACAGACTCGCCCTTCACTACGGCAGTCTTAGAGTGTCCGATGCTGTCGAAATTTCAACTACCTCAACTTGAGCCGTTTGATGGGCTAAAAGACCCCCAGAACCACCTCAACACCTTCAAGACAATGCTAGGTCTTCAACAGCCACCTGACAAAATATTGTGCCGTTCCTTTCCCACCACTCTCAAAGGAGCAGCAAAAGAATGGTTCACCAAGTTGCCAATATCGTCCGTCAATAGTTTCAAGCAGCTGAGTAACGCCTTTTTACGCCACTTCATTGGAGGACAATGTCCTAAAAGGCCGGCAGACCATTTACTCACCATTAGACAAGGGGAGAAAGAAACCCTGAGGTCGTATGTATAACGCTTCACTCGGGAGACTTTAGAGGTAAACGAAGCTGACGACAAGTTGCAGCTGACGACCTTCAAGGTGGGACTGAGGTCCAGAGAGTTCGTGGCTTCACTTGCGAAGAATCCCTCTAAGACGATGGCAGAGACGCTTCTGAAAGCACAGAAGTATATGAATGCTGAAGATGCATTAGCAGCCATAAGGGAAGTAGAGAGGCCAGGAGACAAGGGAAGGAAGAAAGATGATCGTAGAGGACAAAAGAGGGAACGCCCAGATCGTCGGAGTAGTGACGGGGGAAAAAGGAAAGACGATAAAACTCCTCGAATGGTAAAATTTACCCCTCTAGTTATGCTTGTTGACAAAATTTTAACGCACATTAAGGACGAGCACCACCTCAAATGGCCGAGGCCATTACATTCATCCCCCAACGTCTATGATAAGAATAAATACTACTAGTTTCACAAGGATCATGGCCACTACACAAAAGATTGTTGAGACCTAAAGGAGTAGATAGAGGAGTTGATACGAAAAGAAAAACTGCAAAAGTATGTGAAGAAAGGAGAGTCTAGCAAGTTCAGGGACAATAACAAAAACCAGCGCGACTCCTCGTCAAGAGACGAAGATAACACGTCCTAGCCCCCACAAAATGTAATTGGGGAGATAAAGACAATTGCAGGAAGACCATTCAAAGGCGGGTCATTTAGATCCCGCAGGAAAGCATGTCAGCGGCAAATGAACAGCGTCCGCATAATACCTCGTTGAAGCAAAGACGGACGGACCAAGACATGTCTTTCAACGAAGAAGATGTTAAGGGAGTGAAGCAGCCTCATAATGACCCTTTGATCATAATGCTCATGATAGAAGGATTCAATACCAAGAGGATCCTTGTAGATAATGGTAGCTCTGCGAACATCATCTACCTTCTTGCTTTCCAACAGCTAAAGCTAGATTCAGGAAGGTTAGGCCCATTTAAATCCCCCCTCGTCAGTTTTAGTGGAGACCGGGTATATCCGAAGGGCATAGTTACATTGGCGGTAACAGTGGGGACCTACCCAAGGCAGTTGACCCGTCAGCTATACTTCTTGGTGGTAGACTGCCCCTCATTTTACAATATGATTATTGGAAGGCCCACACTGAACTAATGAAAGGCAGCTACGTCCATATATTGCCTGAAGGTAAAGTTCCCAACGGAGAAGGGGTCGGCGAGGTAAAAAGAGATCAAGTCTTAGCTAGAGAGTGCTACCAGACCGTCTTGGCTATAAATGAGAACCATACATGGATGATCGAAGAGAAAGAGAAAGATAAAGTGGAAGCCCTGGAAACAGTGGAACTGGCCGAAGGAGAGGCAACCAAGATGACGAGAATAGGGACAACTCTAAGTCCTGAGATGAGAACAAGGCTCGTCCAGTTCCTTAAAGAAAACTTAGATGTCTTCGCGTGGAGTCACGAGGATATGCTAGACATATCTCTAGAAGTCATTCAGCATAAGTTGAATATGGACCCAGAGAAAAAGTCTATCTAGCAAAGACAGAAAGTCTTCACCCCCGAACGAGACCAAGCAGTTACAAACGAGGTTAACAAATTGTTGACGGTAAGCTTTATCCGAGAAATGCACTATCCTGACTGGCTCGCAAATGTTGTCCTAGTGAAGAAAGCAAATGAGAAGTGAAGAAAGTGTGTGGACTTTACGGACCTGAACAAGGCGTGCCTGAAGGATAGTTTCCCTCTACCAAGGATAGACCAGCTTATGGATTCTATAGCCGGGCATAAGTTGCTGACATTTATAAAAGCTTTCTTAGGATACAACCAGATAAAAATAGTTGAAGAAGATCAAAAGAAAACTGCTTTCATCACAAGTCAAAGGCTCTATTACTATAAGGTAATGCTCTTTGGACTAAAGAATGCAGGAGCTACTTATTAGAGGTTAGTGAACAAAATGTTCAACAAACAAATTGGCAGGAATATGGAAGTATACATGGATGACATGCTCGTTAAAAATAAAGAAGAACTTGCCTACCTGGACGACCTAAAAGAGATGTTCGTCACCCTGAAATAGTACCAGATGAAATTGAACCCTAGTAAGTGTGTTTTTGGTGTAGCTTCAGGGAAATTCTTGGGATTCATGGTGTCCCAGAGAGGAATAGAAGCAAACCTGGAGAAAGTGCAAGCCATAATCAACATGACATCGCCTAGGACCATCAAGGAAGTCAAGAAGCTCACATAAAGGATTGCAACTCTCAATAGGTTCGTCTTTAGACTGACGGACAAATGCTTGCCCTTCTTCAAGACATTGAAGCAGGCTTTCGCCTGGGCTGACGAATGTGAGGCAGCATTTCAGGAGCTCAAGCATTATCTGAGTAATCCACCCCTCTTAAGTCTGTCCAAAGAAGGGGAAAACTTATATTTGTACTTGGCAGTATCAGCCACAGTTGTGAGTATAACCCTGATTTGAGAGGAGGGTAAGAAATAGCTCCCAGTTTATTACGTCAGCCAAGCTTTCCAAGGTGCTGAGGCCAAGTATCCAAGAATTGAAAAAATTGCATTCGCATTAATAGTAGCCTCACGCAAACTGAGGCAGTATTTTCAGGCAAATCCTATCCTGGTGATGACGGACCAAACCATCAAAAAGTCCATGAACAAACTTGAGGTAGCCGAGAGAATAGTCCAGTGAGCAATTGAACTCAGCCAATTTGACATTGAGTACCACCCCAGGACACCCATGAAGGCACAAGTTTTGGCAGACTTCGTTGTTGAATTCACCTTCCCGGACGAGGACAGTATCAATAACGAGGCCGAACGATGGACGATACAGATCGATGGTTCGTCAGCCCAAAAAAGGGACGGAGTATAGGTCGTCATAACAGTGCTCAAATACGTGGTTCAACTGAAATTTTTGGCCACCAAAAACGAGGTTGAGTACGAAGGAATACTGACGGGTTGAGACTTAGAAAGGCACTTGGAGCTAAGAACTTGTTAGTCCAAAATGATTCAAATCTGGTGATAAGGTAGATCAAGAAAGAGTATGAAGCAAAGGAGGAGAGAATGCAGAAATATCTCAAGCTGATGAAACATCTGATTCAAGAATTTGATAAGGTGGAATTCGCAAAGATCCCTAGAAGCCAAAATATGGTAGCAGACGAAGTCGCGAAGATTGTATCGTCAGAAGAAGGGATGAGGAGCATGGGCTTGGTGATGGAAGTCCAAAAATGCCTTAACATCGAAGAGGTTCTAACATTTGCAATCCAGAGCACAAACTGTTGGATGACACTAATTGTATCTTTCCCTCAAGACGGGCACCTCCCTCAAAATGTAGAGGAAGCCAAGAAGATCAAGAAGAGGGCGGCCAGATTTACGATCCTAAATGACACCATATACAAGAGAGGCTTTTCCATGCCTTACTTGAAGTGTGTCGATAAAAAGGAGGCCAAGTACATTCTAGAAGAAATTCACGAAGGAGTTTGTGGGGACCATGCTGACCCTAGATCCCTGGTAAGCAAGGTCATTCGAACAGGTTATTTTTGACCTACTATGCAGGTGGACGCAGTAGAGCTTGTCAAGAAATGTGACAAGTGCCAAAGATTTAGGAACGTCCAGTAACTTCCAGCAGAGAGACTGACAACGATAGTATCCTCGTGGCCATTTGCATAGTAGGGAATCGATATCGTCGGCCCATTGCCCATTGGTAAAGGTCAAGTAAAATTCCTACTAGTTGCTATTGATTACTTCACAAAGTAGGTCGAAGCAGAGGCACTAGCAACCATTACTGAAGCAAGAATTTGGAGCTTCATGTGGAAGAATATAATTTATAGGTTCGGGATTCCAATGACGATCATATCAGATAATGGACGGTAGTTCGACAGCTAAGGCTTTAGGGACTTCTGTTCAGGCTTAGGCATTAAGAACCAATTCTCGTCCTCGAGGCATCCACATGCGAATAGGTAGACGGAGGTGACAAATTGGACACTGCTCTAGATTATCAAAGCTAAGCTAGACGATGCGAAGGGTGCCTAGCCAGAAGAATTGCCCAAAGTCTTGTGGGCCTACAGAACCATAGCAAGAACCCCAACAGGAGAAACCCCCTTCAGACTCACCTATGGCACTGATGCAGTAATCCCAATCGAGGTGGGGATTGCCAGTATCAGGCGAGAAATTTTCCACGAGGAGAATAATGAAGACCAGTTGCAAGTCAACCTGGATTACCTAGATGAAGTACGAGAAAGCTTCAGACATGATGACGAAGTACCAGCAAAAGATGGCCGAATACTACAACAAGAGAGTAAGGCTCAGACGACTTGACATAGGAGACCTCGTCCTGCGCAAGGTCACCCCCCGACCAGAGATTCTGCCTAAGGAAAGCTTGGCCCTAATTGGTAAGGACCTTACCGAGTCGTCAGTTACTCCAGACAAGGTAGCTATCATCTGGAGACCTTAGACGACCAGAGACTCCCACGACCATGGAACATTAAGCACTTGAAGAAATACCACCAATAGATGTAACAAATGAATGTATTCATTCCTGAAATTAATAAAAGGATTGTTCAGCTAATGTCTTCGTGTAAGCAGGTGTAGTTAGCTGTAATTCCAAAGAATCACAAGATCCCTAAAAGGGTGTAAGTCACAAAGACCCAAAAATGGCCAAGTAACAAGATTCCGCCTAGACGGATGTAAGACGATGACAAGATCCCTAAAAAGGTGTAAGTCACAGAAACCAAAAATGGCCAAGTAACAAGATTCCGCCTAGACGGATGTATGTTATTGACGCTGACAAGATCCCTAAAAGGGTGTAAGTCACAAAAACCAAAAATGGCCAAGTAACAAGATTCCGCCTAGATGGATGTAAGTTACTGACGAAGCAAAAATCCCTTGAAGAGACAAGAACCTTGCAACAAACCAGAACAAAACTCAGGCTAGATATAAGCTCCCAACCAGTTCACCAAAACCCTTAACGAGATCCCTTGAAGAGGTGTGAGTTACAGGAAATCAACTAAGTAATAGAACCCGCGTAGACAATCGTTGACGAAGAAAAAAGAAATATACAACTAAAAATTTTACTAAGTACAAAGTGCGGACGAGTGTAAAATACCATAAGCATATCATGCACCAATAAGTGAGCAATCACAAACAGAAGTAAGTATGTAGCTACAAATTTAATTAAAGCCTTAAAACAACGGGCAATTACCATTGTTTTTACATCTAAAGGCCCATAAACACTGGGCTAAAAATATTGTTCTCAAGACAGATTAAAAGGAAATTGTTCTTAAATTAGATTTACAAAAAGCCCAAAACATGAACGAGCACCCAAAAAAGAAAAAAGAGAAAATTTTTATAAGTATCAGGTTCGGACGTCAGTAGTAACATTGCCACTAGTGGGGGCATCACCAGAAGGGGCGTCATTAGCAGGGGCATTCTCGAGGGCATCAATCTTAGTGGCAGAAAACTGGGCAACCTTGTTTGAAGCCATCTCCTGATCAACCTCTTCTAGGTCCAGTTTCTCCAAGTCCACTCTAGAAGGATGCTTGACGAGGTACCTCATTAGAAGCTCGAAACCCTTGAAGTACCAGTTGAATAGGATTGTGTTATACTCGTTAGTCATTTAGAAAGCTTCAACAGACCTAGCAGCAATAATTTTGAGCTTTTCCTTGGCACCCAGAAGTTGCTCATCCTTCTCCAGTGTCAACTGTCACTTAACTCTAAGGTCTTCATTCAAGGTCTTCACTATATCCTTCAGGGAGGTGGCCTCGCCCATGGAGTCGATAAGATTCTTCTTCAGCGTAGAATTCTCTGCCTCTAAAGCCTCCATTCTGGATGTGAGAGACGTCCCCTTGGCCTCTTGAGTGAGGTACTCAAAGGTAATATGGAGATTTCCCCCAACACTTGAAAAGAAAGTCAAAATCGTCAGTAAAAGGAGAAAGAAAAAGAGACTAAAGGGCGCACAAACATTTTACCTGAACAAGTTTATGGACATGACAAGTCGCAACATTGCTGAAGGGCATGCCAGAAAATACCTTCAAATCTTCGGCAGTTATGACCCCATGAGCCCTGTCCATTGCCAATCTCTCGTCATTCCAGATGGTAGACAAGCGAGAATCAACATTCTCCTTCTCTTTATCAGACAACTGTGGCCTTTTAGAGGCAGGAGTATCGATCTCTTCATTCAAGGTTGTAGGAGAGGCCATCCTCGTCGTCTCAGTAACAGAAACAATGGGATTGACGGAGGCAGCAGGAGTGATAGAGGGACCCTTCCCAGTTACGTGTACCATCTTCTTCCCGATGTTTGACAACTTCTCGTTTTTCTTGGACCTCATCTTTGCATACATATCTTTATTAAATTTTGTCGTCATTTTTGCAAGAAGGAAACATTAAAAAAAAAAAAAAAAATCCAAGTGTAGGCAAAAGAGTCACTACTGACGAACCAAACACTTACTCTTCTTTCCTTCGATGTCGATGCTGCACAAGACGTAGGAAGACGAGTTAAGACCAAGATTATAGAAGGCAAGGGTTCACGGATCTACCAGATTGTCCCAGCTTTCGATCGTCTTGGCGTATTCTATTGCATGCTCAATACGCTCCTTATGCCTGCTTTTAAGCTTAGGCCGTCTCTTAACTGTGAAAAACAAGAAGCAAAGGAGTCAGTGACGATAACAGAAATACAACAAAACTAAAAACAACGGGAAGAAATACTGACGCACCTAAGGTCGGGGTTCCCCATCGACGAAGCAACCTCGGGATATCATCCCAATCCTTACTGGGGGGAGTCTCAAAATCATCCCTGAACATAAAGAAAAATCTTGATTTCCAGTACTTGAAGGACGAAGGTAAACCCCTGACAATTCTGGTCCTCCTCTCTCAGGGTACTAACTCATAATATTTGTACTCTTTAGACTCTTTCAAACAATATAGATAGATGAGCTCACCTACCTTAATCATGTCCCCGTTAGCAGCCAACCATGTTTCCATATAGTTGACCACTATCCTCCATGAATTGGGCATGAGTTGCCCAAGAGCAATACCAAAGTGATCTAGAAGCTCCATCATGAACGGACGGATGGGGAACCTAAGTCCACAAGTGAAGGCAGCCTCATAAAAGCATACCTCATCAGGGAAGAAGTGGCAAGCCCTATGCTCGTCATTGGGCCGACGAACACGAACCCGCTCCGAAAATTGAAACCTATCTCTAAATCTACCAACGGTGTTAGCATCCAGCCCACACACCTCCTCGAGGGTGTGAAAAGCCCTAACCGCTTGAGGGGCAGAAATGGCTGTATCTCCTTCCACTAGGCCACCGTTAGACGACAACCCAGTCTCAAGTTCACTAGACCTAACTTTAGACATCGTCTCTCTCTCTTTCACCAGACCCTCGAACCAATCAATTGATTGATGTAGCAGAGGCAACAACTCAGCCAATGCCACGCCCAGACTATTGCCCTAAAAAACAAAGTCCTCAAGGTTTGGAAAAACACCTAAAGACCCCCCCTAAACGCGTGAAAATGGAGGAAATTAAGGGGCAAGCTATCCTAACTTCAGAGCTACTAATCATGGAAAACTAGATAAAGCACAAAGGGAAGAGATACAAGCTAAAGCCCCAATAAATCCAAAACAAATACAAAAGGAAAGGAAAGAAAAAATCATAAATTTACCATAGTTTATGCCTACACCGAAATGAAAAAAGAAGTAGAAAGGAAGAAGGAAAACGTACCTCAGAAGAGAAGAAAAAAGAAAAAGAAAAAAAAGATGAAATGCACCATCGCATAGCACACCAGTCTAGAGACGAGTTGCAGTCTTACAGAGCAAGAGTTAGTAAAAAAAACAATGATTGGAAGTTTTTTGAGAAAAGTGAAAAGAAAAAAATGAGAAGGGGAGAAGTTTTAAATCAAGGCTCAAAACAACTGGAAACCAGCGGGAAACCCAATAGTCCCACAAAGTGGAGCATTAACTCCACCAACCAGAGCGTGCCACGTGGCCACAGCCTATGGAGCCCCGCCACTATGCATTTAATATGGCGCGGAATCCTAAGAGTTGTTTATAGTCCAAAAACCTTTCATCTTCTATGGTCGTCATGACATGTCACGACGACCACAGAACTCGGAGGCAGCTGATGGGACTGACGAAATCAACTGTAGACGAACTCAATAATATGGACAGGGCCATTCTCTAAAGACAAGCCATACAAATGCCCACATCATCGACGGGGGTAGCAAGACTATTCAATACCGCCAATAATACCTCAGACGGTTACAAAACCAGCTGTACATATCGTTGGGAGCATATTAAAGCCCCATTACTAAGCAGGAGGCGTTACCAAGAAAGGCATTAACACTACAATTTCAACCACAGCGGCTAGAATCCAAGGCAATATATATAAAGCCCTCACATTGCCAACACAAGGTACATAGACACACTTAGAGATATTTCTTGCTCTGTTACATTGCATTTTTCTTTCCCAAAAGAGTTTCTTTATACTGACTTTGGCATCGGAGACGTTGTGGCAGACACCACATCGGTGACCATTCGGAAGAAGCTGTTCTACCATTGTTATCACAGAGACGACATCTTGGCTCCATCTGGACGCACTCACTTAGACTGACGAATTTGCACTTCATCAATTAGATTTTTGCTATTGGATGGAGTTGGTGGCTCTTTCTTAATTTATATACGTTGGAAAAATTAATTTTAGCAAATGTTTGGTTGAATGTTTTTAGTCAAAATTAAAGTGGGATCTACACATACTTTGAGTTAGGATTAAATTGGAACATGTTATCCTCCATGAGAAAATTGACGTCATGTAGTCATTTAACCAAAACTATTTAAGGAGAGAATGAGAAATTGACTCTTTAAGAGCATTTGCATCAAACAGTTCAAAATAGAAAACTGGCTCAATTTTATACATCTAAGCCCCAAAATCGCCCACATTAGTCAAGTTAAAGATGTGTAATTAGCAAAATTGCTACAATAACTATATAAATTTACAATGCACTATTCATTTTTTTTTTTTAATGTATCCCGAGTATGAATGAAGATAGTGGATGATGGTTATTGTTTGTGGAGAAAAAGAAACAATTAAAAAATAAAGAAAATTATATATTTTAATGAAATAGAATTTAAAATAGATAATCTGATATGAGTGTTTTTAAAAAGTAGTTATGTAAAATAAAAAAAGTAAGTTTTTATATAAAATACAAATTAATTTTTGCACGAGTTTATATGAATGCTTGTAAAATGTTCACTCGAACATGGTTTAAAGTGGTAAAATTTGTGAGTCTCGCATAGGAAAGAAACTATACACTTTATAAATTTAAATACTTATGGGGGCAATTTCTTTAAGGTGCTCAGTATTAAATAATTGTTTATTATTTATTTAAATGTCTATTATTGTGCATTATTTTTAGTTTTTTTTTTTTTTAATTGTATCTTGTGAGACAAAGGTCCAAGAGTCTCAAAGTACCAATTGTAAGGGGGCAAAATTTGTTTAAAGAAATCGTGCCAAATACAAGCTTGATGACTTGCATCTTTTTTATTTACGTATTTGAACTATGTGTTATTCTATTTATTTTACAGATTTCTAATTGTGTACAAATTCGATTTCTGATCTTATTTATAACATCTATTTATGTTCTTTATAATTGAAATTGGTTGTGTTTGTGTTTACATAATACAAAAGTAAATTAATTTCTACAATAAGTCAATAATAACCAACACTACCTTATTCACAATGAAAAAAAAAATCACAATTTGGGTTTTTGTTTACGAAAGATTCCTATGATCCCTTTTCTTAAAAAAAAAAAAAAAAAAAAAAAAAAAAAACCTTATTCCTGTGATCTAAATCTAATAGAACTTGCTTTATCTGACATAGAAATATACTGTCTTAAAAATGCTCATACAATCATACATCGTTCAAATTGTCCTCTAGGATAAACCACTATGGACAGAAGAATCTAGCATTAAAGTTTGGGAACAGAATCTTTATAATTGGAAGTCCACGAGATTGGTTTTGGCTCAGCATTTTTTTTTTTTGGGTAAAGGGTCCACTTTCCACTACCACTAGCCCGAGCTTTTCGAGAATAGAATTCTTCAATGGAGTTTGATAAAGAAAAGGCTCGTAAAAGAACACTCTGCAACAACAGAAGCGTTATCTAATCAATACTTGCGAAGTTGCGAGCCAGGCGGATGGCATCATATTCTGTCTGTCGTGGACGGCCATGAAGGCATGAACTCAATTTGTGTAGGGGCCAAAAATCAAAATCTCAAACTTAATTTTCTTTTTTCTTAACCATCATAGTTGTAGATGATTCATCCTTTTAGTCTCATTGCTTGAAACCACCTATGTTTTGGTTAGGAGTTGAGTTTAGGCCATACTCAGCTTACTTTAGCGAATGATTGTGACCCCAGTTTCATCTAAGCCCTTCAAACATTGGTTTCTCAATAACAATCAACCAATAATAATATTTCATAGACTAGATATTTTAGTTTGAAACACAACGAGGTGCTAATTTAATTACAAGACTCTTAATAAAGCTAACACAATCTAATACTTTTTTATTATTATTATAAAAACAACACAATCTAATAATTAATTAGTCTTTCATTTGATTGAGTAAAACTTGTTGAATATTGCCTTTTTATCTATATAATTTCTCTGTTGCCACCTCCATTTTAAAATAACCCTTTTTATCTTAGCTTGAATTTTTATTGTGTGGAAAATCCTCATATACAAAGAATTTCACTAAGTTTGATGTGTCTTATTATCTGGAACACAAGCCCATGATTTAAAATTGATTTCATATTTTGGTGGCTCATGTGTATGTAAGATGTAAAATTCTTTACACTTGTATTGTAAACGCACTAAAACAATTATTACCCTTAAAAAATTCTTCACATCCTCTCTCTCTCTCTCTCTCTCTCTCAACCCTTGAGACTATCTTTGATATTCCCTTTGTTTTTC
Organism: Quercus suber; assembly: GCF_002906115.3. Classification (NCBI taxonomy): domain Eukaryota; kingdom Viridiplantae; phylum Streptophyta; class Magnoliopsida; order Fagales; family Fagaceae; genus Quercus; species Quercus suber. The sequence continues at coordinate 191,968 of NW_027069730.1, forward strand.
TTGGTAACCAACGATAACTCTTTGAGCGATTTCTGTCCTTAAAATCTTATATAGACATAGGTTTGTGCTGGCATATGTTTTTCTAGTGACAAAAAACACTTAATATAATCAAACAAATGATCAAGGTTTTGTTAAGATGTAAGGCTAAAGGAGGGAGTATTCTATTTCCTACTTATATAATGCACTACATTGCAAATTATTGTAGCTTGGAATAAAACATGTGGGAGGGGTAAGATCCGAGCGCGTAATAGGGCCAGAGGGATGGAAGGGCTCATCTATGCTTAGGTGTTAACCGAACCCATGAATGAGAGTTTGAGGAGAAAGGACGAAGAGGCTAACTTCTCGAAGAGCCCGATAAGCAAGCCTACCTCGGGAAGCATTGAGTAGGCCACTTGCATCAAAGGACAGGATACCGAGGAAGACAGTAGAGACGTGCAAGTAAAGAAGATGTGAAATATCCAGGTAAAGTAGCCATCACCTTCGCATTCAATGCATTGTACCAACTCAGCTGACTGCATTAATGAATAAATGACCCCTGAACAGTAATCTCACAACTCATAGCACACTCTACCACCTTCAGCAAAGCCCTGATAGGATAAGCATCAAAACTAAGGCCTTTGGCTGTACAAGTAAAGGGCTTAGATGCAATTTGATGGACTATATAAGGAAAGGAAACCCCTCCAAATGAAGGACGGAAAAATTGAGAAGAGAATATAAAAACTGTGTAGAACCATCCTATATTGAGGACTTGGAACTTTTTATGAACATTTGCTTCTCGGCCAAATCCGAGGTAGTGTTATTTCTAGATTTAATTCCTCTTTTTATGATCCATTCAGCCCTTTCTCCATTAACCTAGCAATTGGACCATAAAATTGCATTAAAATTGACCTCGGAAGCCTATACTCTAACAAATTAATTGCATTAGGCCTTTTAAACCTAACTCCACTATTTTAAGGGTCTATTTGGATAATACTTATTTTGCTGAAATTAAAAACTTTTTACTGAAATTACTGTAGATAAAGCTAAAAGTTAGTTGAAATAGTACAGTGGGGCCCATAAATAGTACCAAAAAATTCAGTGAGACCTATAAATAGTAGCAAAAATAAGTTTAATAGTAAAATAATTTTAATTTTTAATTTCTTCCCAAACGCACACTAAGTGGGCTTAACCTTTGTTGGGCTTGTACAAAACACATGTAAGCAAATTATTAGTTAGAAACTTGAAATAACATATGTTGGACATGATTTATTTTGAAGATTTATCAGTTAACACATTAATTTGTATGGCATTAACATGTTGGAAACCCATTTATAGCGCAGAACTGCTATTTATTTTGGGATTTTTTTTTTGAGAAATGATATGTTGATTTTTTTTTTAGAAATGATATGTCTCCGACATTTTTACAACAAATTCTAAGTGGCAGGTTGTTACTGGTTATTATTGTTGGGGCAAAAAAGTAATCTTGGTGTTAGTTTCTAATTTAAACTAATAACAACTAACCACTTATAATTTGATGTAAAAATGTTGTAAAATTGTTGTAAACGTAACATCTTTTTTTTTTTTTTTGCAATGAAAGATATATGTATAAATGCATATCTTGTTACGTGGTTGCCCATTAAAAGTTAAAATACTTAGGAAATAAAATTATTTATTGTTAAATTAAAGAAATAAAATAATTCATTAAAACATTTGTTTAGGGGAAAGGTTAAATGAATCAATATATTATACCTTTACTTAGGTGGAAAGTTAAATGAATAATATCTATTTCCCCTTCAAAAAAGAGTGATACCTGACACTAATTAAAAGATGAGGTGGAATGTTAAACAAAAATATTCTCAAAGAATGCGTTTTATGACAAAACATAAAGTTTTCACACATGAAATTCCTAATTTTCACACATACATACGTAAAGAAGAGTATATATGTACACTAATTAAGTTTATATTTTGTTAAGTAAAAACCAACATAAAGAAAAAATAAAATAAAGGAAAAAAATATATTTTAAATCCTATAATTTAAGGATTTAACAAATTAAATCTTTTAATTGCAAAAGTAACAAATTGAATCCTATAGTTTCAAAAATAACAAATTAAATCATCATCCTACATTAAACCACAAACACAAATATTGTTCCACTTTAATGGAGTAAGGTATAATTTATTCAATTTATTACTTTTATAACATTATTTTTGAAATTGAAAGTCTTTTTTCCCTGAATAAGAAGAAATTGTATATGTGTATACATGTAATAGTTAATATATTGTACACATTTATAGTATTAAATAGAAGTGCAATAAATTCAAACTAAAAGTTTTGTTTTTATTTAAAAAAAAAAAATTAGATGCATAAATTTGCATGTAAATATAAAAATTAACATAAAATTATGATTGAAAGGTCACTTGATATGAAATCGAAATACATTTCTATTTTGTAAGTTTAAATACATGAATTTATATACAAATATAATAATTGACCTAAAATTATAAATAGAATTTAGAAGATCACTTGACATGAATAAGAAGAAATTGTATGCGTGTGCATACATGTAATAGTTAATTTTTTGGAGTGTTAGCTTCTTCGTATGAGTTCCGTTGTGTTAGATTTTCTCATGTTCATAAGAAGGATAATGTTCCTTCTCGTATTTTAGCTAAACAAGCTCTATGTATTGATGATTTCATTGCTTAGATTGAAGAGAATCATTGTTTCATAGAACAAGCTCTTTTTAAAGAGGTATCTACTGTGTTTTCTTAATAAAATTGCCTGTGTTTCATAAATCATATACTATATAATAAAAGTTGGGCTTAGAAGCCGTGGTTGCGCCATGGTGGTTTCACTAAATTGTAGATTTTTTTTTAGATTTTTAGATTTTAAGAAAAAATATATACAATTTTTCTTCTCCTATAATTTCTAAGTTGATAAAAATCTTAATTTGATTACAATCCAAATTCTCCATCTAATCCATGTAATCCTTATTTTTTACAATATATTTGTTCTTATTAATTTTTTTTTGGATAAAATAACAATAAGTGTTTTAACAAAACGTGCAACCTACAATAAGTATTTTCTAAAATTTCAAAAAGAAATTAAATTTAGTTGGTTGGTCTATTTAAAATAATATCAGTAAAGCCTAAAATGAAAATGATAGAATTACCTAAAAAAAAGAACAGAATTTCAATAAATAAAAAATACATAAAATAAAGCAAATAAGATAGAATTAAAAAAAAAAAAGAAAAAAAGAAAAAGAAAAAGAAGAAGATAGAATTGAATACTATTGCATATCAACATAGATTCATTTTTGTTAATTTTTATAAGTTCCTTTTTTTTGGATAAATATGCATTTTATGTCATCTATCTAAAATAATATCAGCAAAGCCTAAAATGAATAGGATAGAATTACCTTGAAAAAAGAACAAAATTTCAATAAATAAAAAATACATAAAATAAATCAAATAATATAGAATTAAAAAAATAAATAAAAAAAGAAGAAGAAGAAGAAGAAGAAGATAGAATTGAATACTATTGCATATCAACATACATTCATTTTTGTTAATTTTTTAAGTTCTTTTTTTTTTTGTGTGTGTGTGTGTGTGTGTGTGTGGATAAATATGCATTTTATGCCATCTTTTTCCTAATAATCAAGTAACAAAAGAGAGTAGTATTTGATTTACAACTACAACTACATTTGTGTCTATCTAAAATGTTATCAACAAAGCCTAAAATCAATAGGATAGAATTACCTATATATAAAAAAGGATAGAATTTAAATAAAAAAGAGAGATAAAAAATATGTGAAAGATGATGGTGCAATGAAAATAAAATAGTCTTGTCTCGTCCAAATGGATCGTCCAAGGCTAACAAGGACGAACCAAGTGTACGTAGAGCTCATCCAAGGTTCCCTTGAAAAGCTCGTCCGTCCTTAAAAGCATTGGGATGGATGAGCTCTACACTTTGCCTGCAAACCGAAGATTAAACCTCTGTCATGAACCATTTCCAATGACAGTTATGGAAACTGAAGTCAGTTATGGAGTTATGATAACTGCCACGACAATTACAAGAGTTTACTCCAAATACCAATCAATCCCTTAATAATAGGGGAAGTTATGAGATGAATAACCGTTAACATCGACACTATGATGAAAGAAAGTAAGTCCATTCTAGACAATATTCCTAGAGTTCTTGGAATTTTAGATTTCCCTAAGAAAGAAACTAACTTAATCATCGGAGGGTCTATGGCCGGCTACCCCGGTCTCCTTTGACTTTTATCAATTATTTTTCAAGCCTAACATCTCATTGAAGCCCGTGCCCGTATCATTCAACTAGCTAATTTTCCCAGCATTATCAAAAGAAAAAAGATAGAATTTCAAAAAAAATATGTGAAACAAAAATACATTTTTTTTTACTAGGTTTCTTCTTTTTTGTGTGGATAAATTTGCATCTTATGTCATCTTTTTCCTAATAATAAAGTTAAAAAAAAAATAAGTATTTGAGTTTCACCTAAACTCATTTTTGTTCATATCATTTTCTTTACAACCTGAAATTCTCTCTATATACACACCGTTTTTTAGTGTATTATTCTTTCTACTACGTACCTTACAATTATTGACCATATTCTTCCCTTCTCCTCTCTACCCTACCTACAACCTTGCAGGTATTTTTTTTTACTTTCATCAAATTGAATAGATTTTGTGTATTTGTTGCCTTTTTATTATATATTGTATGATTTTTGCCAACAAGTTTTATAGGTAGACTGAAATTCTATGTTTGATCGCACCTTTTAGTATTTTTTTTAGACGTCAATATAGCAAGCAATATATTTGTATCTTTTATTTTCTTATCACATGATTATTTGTTGTTGACATCAATAGTTTATTGTACGTGGATTTAATTTGTTATGGTTTTTGTTTGGTGCTTTGTTCCATGTAATCTATCTTCTTTAATTAAAAGAAAAATTTGTTGTTAAACATGAAATTGGATACAAGAGAAAAAGAAGGATCTAAAAATGTTCTTACATCACTCCAAATTCCTATGTAAGTCTATCTTTACTTTACTCCTTTTTCATTTTTCTTAATATTCAAAAATTTGGATATTTTTTCATTAATGAATTGGATTTTGGCTTAATTTTGTTTTCAACTGTTTCAATTATTGAATTCATTATTTTTTCATGTGTAATATTAATATATGTGTTTTTTTATTTGAAATATATGTGTGTGTGTGTGTGTGTGTGTGTGTTCTTAAAGGCTAAAGCACAATACAATTACAAACATTGCTTTAAGTTAGGGTGTTATATTTATTTATTAGTAAGTTAAAATTTTACATTAAGTTATGGTATTATATTTTTATTTATTATTAAGTTAGAATATGTGATATAACTTATAACCATTTGAATAAAATCAACTCTAAAACAAATGATTTAAATATTAAAATAATAAATAAAAATTAAATTTCTTTTAGGTGTACAAGTAAAATTTTGAATTAATTCTTTTAGGATGATCCACTCTTCATAAATAAATAGGAATTATAAAAAAAATTATAAAATTTTTTATTGATCATTGTAATTATATATATTATATATAAGGACAAATATACAAAATTCAATTATTTTTTAAATTTTTAAAAAATATATATATTCTTGTAATCCTTTACACACATGCACGCGCGTGCGCGCACACACGCACATTAAGATTTCATTGATAATTGTTATACTATTTTTACAATTTGCCATAGTTTTTAAAATAATTTATAATATTTGTTTTTCAAAAATAAAAATGCAAAACTTGAACTTATATAATATACATCTTCCATGTAACTAAATTATTTTTTTCATTTAATTTAATTATATTATTAAAATATTTTTTATTAAGCCGTGCATCGCACAGTCATAAGACTAGTAAAAAAAAAAAAAAAAAGATTACTTGACATGAAATTGGGAAAAAAAAAATGAAATGCAATTAATACACTTTTATATGATTTATTTTGCTAGGAAGTTGGGACAATTGAACAGATAGAAAAGGCCAGCCTGTTTCTCAAAAAAAGAAGGAAGAGGCCAGCCTACCCCAAGTCCCAACGGCTTTATCGACGGGTCGCTAAACACTTTAAATAGTAAATACCACGTCACAGCATTTCACACACTTTATTTAATACTTTTATCCATCTTTCCTCTCGTCACACTTTCCCTGCTTTTATTAACTCCTCGCTAACTCGTCCATTCTCAGCTACTCACTGTGTCCGTGTCTCTCAAAACTCATTTAATTATACTCTTCAAAACAATCACTTCCAGACAAACAAAACCGTCTTCTTCTTCAACTTTTCTCTCTCAGTTGTTGCTTTCCATTCTTAAATAAATTGTTGCTCAAACTCATAAAGACTTTGGCTTGGATCTATCTCTCTGTACCATTTCCAGATCTACCATAAATATCTCTTCTCGAATATTCTAAACCAAAATCTTCAAGTAAATTTGTGCTTTTCCTCTTGTACTCACCCTCAAAATCTCCTACAAACTAAGCAAAAAAAAAAAGAACTCTTTGTTTATTATTATTGCCCTCAAGAATAGCTGAATTTTACGAAAATGCTACGGTTTTTGGTTTTGCTCTGCATTTTCTCAACCGTTTTGCCGCTATGGAACTTGGAGAAGTGTGTAGCGGCTGAGGATTTGATAACGTGCTCCGGGATAGTACCGATGAGGCACCGAAACGACAAGATCTCGATCACCGACTTCGGGGGCGTCGGTGACGGGAAAACGTCGAACACGAAGGCGTTTCGGGAAGCGATATATCGGATTCAGCACCTGAGGAGGAGAGGTGGCACGCTGCTTTACGTGCCTCCTGGGGTGTACTTAACGGAGACCTTCAATCTCACTAGTCATATGACGCTTTATTTGGCTAGAGGTGCTGTTATCAAAGCCTCTCAGGTAAAACTCGTTCTAAAATTTTATGCAATGATTGATTTTCAATTACATTACTCAATTTCACAACACCTTAAACATGTTTTTAGCGTCGGTATGTAATAAAACTAGAATCAGCACTACACGTGGCATGTTTTGGACACGTGTTCACATTGTATTGATTCGAATGCATTGAATCAAGTAGTATACTAACTTTGGTATGAATGGTTATGTTTGGGAAGTTTATTGGTTACAAATTAGTTAACATCTTTAGTAGTTTTTGAAACATGGTTAATTTTGGACCAGTTCTGTTTTAGTACGTCTTTAAAATTTTGGAAAAAAAAAAAAGATAAATAAAATGAGATATTACATAGTTTTATTGGTATAACTTATAATGCAGTGTAACGTTAACTTTGTTGAAGGCATTAATTGTTTTTTTTTTTTTTGGTTGTGTAAGCGGGATTTGAACTTAGTCCTTTCGTTCGAGAACAGGAGATTTTACTGGATGAACTAAAAAGTAAACCCTTTTTATTTTACTGCAAATGAAGAGGATTTGATATTCAAGGGAAAAAAATGAAGAGGATTTGATTGGAACATATGTTGGTATAATTAGCTGCTTTTGTTAGTAAAAGAGTCAAAAGAAATGAAAAAGCTACCTCAAAAAAGAAGAAGACAGTCTTCGGCCTTACTTTGGAAAAGAAATTTGGGGCTTTAGATTGGTTTAAGGAAGAGAATGGGCATAGTTGAAGATGTAATTTTTGCATGATGATTATTGTTTTGGTTGGCTTTTGTATAATAGAAAAAAAAAATCATATTTTAGCCAACTAAGATCAAAATTCATTCACATTAGGTTATATAAAGTTGTGTAAAAATACATGGTTCATGTAAATTTCCATTGGCATTATTAGTTTTGCTGCATTTGCATTTATTTATTTATTTATTTTTACGTATTCCAAGGATAAAGGAAGAGAGTGAATATTTTGTGTAAAAAAAAAAAAAAATCAAGAAAAATTGATTAGGTTTTTATTCTAAAATATACTAAAATTTTTGCAAAAGCTTATGCAATGCTCTTAGTGAGAATGATTTGTGTGGAATTCAAGGGGTAAGGGGTTAAAGAGATTTCCATGATCTATGGTGGGTCCGGGCTTAGATAAGAAATGAATATGGTGGGTCTGATGTAGCATGTTTGCATGTGCATTACATTTACAGTGTAGAATATTAAGTTTGTTGGACAGCTAGATTTCTGGCAAGTGGTCTTGTCGTATTTGATAGTGTCACGTTAAATTAGAATATTGGTTCTTCCATATTTCCGTTGGCTTGTGAGGGATGTGAAGTTGTGAATACTGTATGTTGATTTCACTTCAACATTAAGGGTCCATTTGGATTGAGGGGGGAAGGAGGGAGAGTAGAGGGGAGTAAAGTAGAGGAGTAAAGTCGAGCAGACTATAAATAGACTAATTTTGGTTAATTCTACTCTTCTCTACTCTATTCTACTTTCCCTCCCTCTCCCTCAATCCAAACGGACCTTAAGCACAGCAGCACACCATTGGTGACACCTGCAAATCTGTGATTTGAAATATTAATATTTAAGCCTAATTGAAAATTATAAGGATTATATTAAAATATGGCAAGATTGTTAGTCTTATTGGTAAGGACAGTGTCAATTGCCCAAAATTATGTTCTGCTCTTGCATTTTTTTTGTGGGTGAAAACAATGCCACCCCTTATCACCTGGGGATTGGACACCACATCTCTGGTGGATCCCATATCCTTCTGTATTTGGAGCCCTACCTGACATGGATGGACATCTTGTCCTGTCTACAGTTGTATCATGCTTTTGGGTTTTGGTAGCTCATAATGTACAGCTTTGAGTTGGGGCCATGAACCATGCACTTCCTGAGTTTTAGTTTGCCAATGCGAGTATTGAAACCTTTAATGCATATTACCAATAATAGATGGGCTAAGGCTAACCATGGCATTGCCTTCCTCAAAGACATTTTTCTCTTTATTTAATCCTTTTCCCTTGCAAAACTATGTCAATTGCTTAATGAGCTTTATGGTTGCAAAAAATGACATAAGATACATTTGGAATGGTTTTTGTTTCTTGCTAGAAGGTCCTCATAGGGTACCAGTTTCCGCTTTTGGGTTTGTTCCTGGCCCTGGGTTTAATATATCAACCATTTCATTAGATGCAATGTTTAAAAAAATTCACTGCCTGATTGGATTGGGTTCCTTTATTATGCTCAATAATGTGATTTCCTGTAGATACTCAGCCTTGTTATAAATTATCATTGAAAATATTTTCAATCTAATGAAAAAATGAAAAGGTAAAAGAATTAAAAGCTTTAAATAACTGCTAGTTTATTCCTTAGCCCAGCTTTAGTGAATTTTACATTGTGTTGAACTTTCTTCCTTGCTTGATGCTTCAGGATACTCAGAATTGGCCACTAATTGCTCCTTTGCCATCTTATGGAAGAGGGAGGGAGCTTCCTGGAGGAAGATATATGAGTTTTATCCATGGATATGGACTCCGTGACGTAGTAATTACTGGTGGGTATCAACAAGAACTGGTGTCATTGCTTGGGGTGGCTTATAGCATATTTTATAGATCTTTACTGTCTAATTGAGCATATTAAATTATTTAGTAATTAATAATTGGAGCACCCTCTGTCAGACACTGACACTAGATGCTGCATACTAGAGAAACTCACATCTAAGTAATTAGCTAGAAATATACCTCATGAATGTGTAATGTTTTATTTATTTATGACTGTTAGAATATGTGGCCATTGTGCTGTTTAGTAATAAAGCAAATGCTTGTAAGGTGTGAGTTTTTCTTGACATGAAGTAAATGGAAAATTTCAACCTAGAACTACAGGTTTCAATACCAAACATCATATCTTATACTTGTCTTCTGTGTTGCTTCTTTAATGATTTTTCATAGGTGAGAATGGGACAATTGATGGCCAAGGAGACGTCTGGTGGAACATGTGGAGGCAACGAACTCTTCAATTTACTAGGCCGAATCTCATTGAATTTATGAACTCTAGAGAAATTATCATTTCCAATGTTATTTTCCGGAATTCGCCTTTTTGGAACATTCACCCTGTCTATTGCAGGTACTAGCATTAAACTTTATTTTTGCAAATTTTTTTGTTGGAACTGAACTTCACAATATACATGTCATGTAAGTATCTTAGAGAAATTGACAATGTATGGCTCATATTGTATATGGTCCCAGTCCTATCAACTGGTGGGTGAATAAGGAGATCATATTTTCAATTCTGATGTCTAAGTTAAATATTTTGTCGTAGAATGTCAAAATAAATATTAATTTGCTACGTTTTTAAGCTTTATAAGGGGCTGCCTGTTCCATAGGAGTACACTTTACCTGGGCTAAATACTTTAATGCAGTCCAATAATGAGAAGTTGGCAAATTATTTTTATGGAACTTTCAGATCTTCAGCAAGTTTGCCAATAAATTCAAAATTTTGAATTGAATTTACATTTTACTGACCTGCCGAGATTCAGAACAGAGTTCTTAAATTTTAATGTCATCATACAGCCCATTAGGTGGTCCTAGGATTGGATGGGTAGAGCTGTAATCTCATCTGGTGCCTCTTTCTTTTTTCTGCAGCAATGTTGTTATCCGCTATGTTACAATATTGGCTCCAGCTGACTCTCCCAACACTGATGGCATTGATCCAGGTAAAACAATCTTTAATGCTATGTGTTTAGGCTTTCTAACCCATCTATTAATTTGTTTATTCGTAGATTCTTAGTAGATGGAGCAGATTACTTCTGCTAATCCTTCCTTACACTTGCTAGTCTTAAGATATCATAACTGTGTACAACAATAGAGGAAATCACTGATGGCTAAGATATAGATAGGTTGGTTTAATTCTGGGTTAGACCCCACAACCATTGTCTGCCCCTCCCATTGCTAAATAAGTATCTTGTGGGTGGAAAACCACATACTTCTGGTCGTTTCATTCAAAGAGTGATGTTCAAGAAATTTTAATTCTGTACATCCTTAAATTTTTATGTTACAGATTCAAGCTCTAATGTCTGCATAGAGGACTCGTACATAGCAACTGGAGATGATCTTGTGGCAGTGAAGAGTGGATGGGATGAATATGGGATTGCTTATGGCCGTCCTAGTTCTGGCATCACAATCCGACGGATAACAGGATCATCCCCATTTTCTGGAATTGCAATTGGAAGTGAAACCTCTGGTGGGGTGGAGAATGTCTTGGCAGAACACATAAGCCTTTTCAAAACGGGAGTTGGTATCCATGTGAAGACAAACATTGGTAGAGGAGGGCTGATAAGAAACATTACAGTATCTGATGTGTATATCGAAAATGCTCGAAAGGGGATAAAGATTGCAGGCGATGTTGGGGGTCACCCTGATGAGAGATACGACCCAAATGCTCTCCCTGTTGTCAAGGATGTCACTATTAAAAATGTTCGGGGAGTGAAGGTTCTGCAAGCGGGTTTAATAAAAGGCCTGAAGAACTCCCCTTTTACAGGGATTTGCCTCTCGGACATCAACCTTCACGGTGATACTCAGGAAAAACGAAGTCCTCCTCCTTGGTCGTGCTCTGATGTTAGTGGAGCAGCTCACCAAGTAAGCCCATGGCCATGTTCAGAGTTGTCCCAAAGCATTCCGAGTAACTCATGTTCCAGTCACTTCTAAATTCTAATAATATTCATGTAATTTTCCAACTTAGTTGAAGTAAGTTACAATGGATTTTTTTTTTTACGTTAACTTTGTTGAAGGCATTAATTGTTTTTTTTTTTTTTGGTTGTGTAAGCGGGATTTGAACTTAGTCCTTTCGTTCGAGAACAGGAGATTTTACTGGATGAACTAAAAAGTAAACCCTTTTTATTTTACTGCAAATGAAGAGGATTTGATATTCAAGGGAAAAAAATGAAGAGGATTTGATTGGAACATATGTTGGTATAATTAGCTGCTTTTGTTAGTAAAAGAGTCAAAAGAAATGAAAAAGCTACCTCAAAAAAGAAGAAGACAGTCTTCGGCCTTACTTTGGAAAAGAAATTTGGGGCTTTAGATTGGTTTAAGGAAGAGAATGGGCATAGTTGAAGATGTAATTTTTGCATGATGATTATTGTTTTGGTTGGCTTTTGTATAATAGAAAAAAAAAATCATATTTTAGCCAACTAAGATCAAAATTCATTCACATTAGGTTATATAAAGTTGTGTAAAAATACATGGTTCATGTAAATTTCCATTGGCATTATTAGTTTTGCTGCATTTGCATTTATTTATTTATTTATTTTTACGTATTCCAAGGATAAAGGAAGAGAGTGAATATTTTGTGTAAAAAAAAAAAAAAATCAAGAAAAATTGATTAGGTTTTTATTCTAAAATATACTAAAATTTTTGCAAAAGCTTATGCAATGCTCTTAGTGAGAATGATTTGTGTGGAATTCAAGGGGTAAGGGGTTAAAGAGATTTCCATGATCTATGGTGGGTCCGGGCTTAGATAAGAAATGAATATGGTGGGTCTGATGTAGCATGTTTGCATGTGCATTACATTTACAGTGTAGAATATTAAGTTTGTTGGACAGCTAGATTTCTGGCAAGTGGTCTTGTCGTATTTGATAGTGTCACGTTAAATTAGAATATTGGTTCTTCCATATTTCCGTTGGCTTGTGAGGGATGTGAAGTTGTGAATACTGTATGTTGATTTCACTTCAACATTAAGGGTCCATTTGGATTGAGGGGGGAAGGAGGGAGAGTAGAGGGGAGTAAAGTAGAGGAGTAAAGTCGAGCAGACTATAAATAGACTAATTTTGGTTAATTCTACTCTTCTCTACTCTATTCTACTTTCCCTCCCTCTCCCTCAATCCAAACGGACCTTAAGCACAGCAGCACACCATTGGTGACACCTGCAAATCTGTGATTTGAAATATTAATATTTAAGCCTAATTGAAAATTATAAGGATTATATTAAAATATGGCAAGATTGTTAGTCTTATTGGTAAGGACAGTGTCAATTGCCCAAAATTATGTTCTGCTCTTGCATTTTTTTTGTGGGTGAAAACAATGCCACCCCTTATCACCTGGGGATTGGACACCACATCTCTGGTGGATCCCATATCCTTCTGTATTTGGAGCCCTACCTGACATGGATGGACATCTTGTCCTGTCTACAGTTGTATCATGCTTTTGGGTTTTGGTAGCTCATAATGTACAGCTTTGAGTTGGGGCCATGAACCATGCACTTCCTGAGTTTTAGTTTGCCAATGCGAGTATTGAAACCTTTAATGCATATTACCAATAATAGATGGGCTAAGGCTAACCATGGCATTGCCTTCCTCAAAGACATTTTTCTCTTTATTTAATCCTTTTCCCTTGCAAAACTATGTCAATTGCTTAATGAGCTTTATGGTTGCAAAAAATGACATAAGATACATTTGGAATGGTTTTTGTTTCTTGCTAGAAGGTCCTCATAGGGTACCAGTTTCCGCTTTTGGGTTTGTTCCTGGCCCTGGGTTTAATATATCAACCATTTCATTAGATGCAATGTTTAAAAAAATTCACTGCCTGATTGGATTGGGTTCCTTTATTATGCTCAATAATGTGATTTCCTGTAGATACTCAGCCTTGTTATAAATTATCATTGAAAATATTTTCAATCTAATGAAAAAATGAAAAGGTAAAAGAATTAAAAGCTTTAAATAACTGCTAGTTTATTCCTTAGCCCAGCTTTAGTGAATTTTACATTGTGTTGAACTTTCTTCCTTGCTTGATGCTTCAGGATACTCAGAATTGGCCACTAATTGCTCCTTTGCCATCTTATGGAAGAGGGAGGGAGCTTCCTGGAGGAAGATATATGAGTTTTATCCATGGATATGGACTCCGTGACGTAGTAATTACTGGTGGGTATCAACAAGAACTGGTGTCATTGCTTGGGGTGGCTTATAGCATATTTTATAGATCTTTACTGTCTAATTGAGCATATTAAATTATTTAGTAATTAATAATTGGAGCACCCTCTGTCAGACACTGACACTAGATGCTGCATACTAGAGAAACTCACATCTAAGTAATTAGCTAGAAATATACCTCATGAATGTGTAATGTTTTATTTATTTATGACTGTTAGAATATGTGGCCATTGTGCTGTTTAGTAATAAAGCAAATGCTTGTAAGGTGTGAGTTTTTCTTGACATGAAGTAAATGGAAAATTTCAACCTAGAACTACAGGTTTCAATACCAAACATCATATCTTATACTTGTCTTCTTTGTTGCTTCTTTAATGATTTTTCATAGGTGAGAATGGGACAATTGATGGCCAAGGAGACGTCTGGTGGAACATGTGGAGGCAACGAACTCTTCAATTTACTAGGCCGAATCTCATTGAATTTATGAACTCTAGAGAAATTATCATTTCCAATGTTATTTTCCGGAATTCGCCTTTTTGGAACATTCACCCTGTCTATTGCAGGTACTAGCATTAAACTTTATTTTTGCAAATTTTTTTGTTGGAACTGAACTTCACAATATACATGTCATGTAAGTATCTTAGAGAAATTGACAATGTATGGCTCATATTGTATATGGTCCCAGTCCTATCAACTGGTGGGTGAATAAGGAGATCATATTTTCAATTCTGATGTCTAAGTTAAATATTTTGTCGTAGAATGTCAAAATAAATATTAATTTGCTACGTTTTTAAGCTTTATAAGGGGCTGCCTGTTCCATAGGAGTACACTTTACCTGGGCTAAATACTTTAATGCAGTCCAATAATGAGAAGTTGGCAAATTATTTTTATGGAACTTTCAGATCTTCAGCAAGTTTGCCAATAAATTCAAAATTTTGAATTGAATTTACATTTTACTGACCTGCCGAGATTCAGAACAGAGTTCTTAAATTTTAATGTCATCATACAGCCCATTAGGTGGTCCTAGGATTGGATGGGTAGAGCTGTAATCTCATCTGGTGCCTCTTTCTTTTTTCTGCAGCAATGTTGTTATCCGCTATGTTACAATATTGGCTCCAGCTGACTCTCCCAACACTGATGGCATTGATCCAGGTAAAACAATCTTTGATGCTATGTGTTTCGGCTTTCTAACCTATCTATTAATTTGTTTATTCCTAGATTCTTAGTAGATGGAGCAGATTACTTCTGCTAATCCTTCCTTACACTTGCTAGTCTTAAGATATCATAACTGTGTACAACAATAGAGGAAATCACTGATGGCTAAGATATAGATAGGTTGGTTTAATTCTGGGTTAGACCCCACAACCATTGTCTGCCCCTCCCATTGCTAAATAAGTATCTTGTGGGTGGAAAACCACATACTTCTGGTCGTTTCATTCAAAGAGTGATGTTCAAGAAATTTTAATTCTGTACATCCTTAAATTTTTATGTTACAGATTCAAGCTCTAATGTCTGCATAGAGGACTCGTACATAGCAACTGGAGATGATCTTGTGGCAGTGAAGAGTGGATGGGATGAATATGGGATTGCTTATGGCCGTCCTAGTTCTGGCATCACAATCCGACGGATAACAGGATCATCCCCATTTTCTGGAATTGCAATTGGAAGTGAAACCTCTGGTGGGGTGGAGAATGTCTTGGCAGAACACATAAGCCTTTTCAAAACGGGAGTTGGTATCCATGTGAAGACAAACATTGGTAGAGGAGGGCTGATAAGAAACATTACAGTATCTGATGTGTATATCGAAAATGCTCGAAAGGGGATAAAGATTGCAGGCGATGTTGGGGGTCACCCTGATGAGAGATACGACCCAAATGCTCTCCCTGTTGTCAAGGATGTCACTATTAAAAATGTTCGGGGAGTGAAGGTTCTGCAAGCGGGTTTAATAAAAGGCCTGAAGAACTCCCCTTTTACAGGGATTTGCCTCTCGGACATCAACCTTCACGGTGATACTCAGGAAAAACGAAGTCCTCCTCCTTGGTCGTGCTCTGATGTTAGTGGAGCAGCTCACCAAGTAAGCCCATGGCCATGTTCAGAGTTGTCCCAAAGCATTCCGAGTAACTCATGTTCCAGTCACTTCTAAATTCTAATAATATTCATGTAATTTTCCAACTTAGTTGAAGTAAGTTACAATGGATTTTTTTTTTTTAAAATTATTTTAATTTCAGAATTCAAGGCAAAGATTTGTTTCCCACAAATACTAAATTCATTTTAATCATGAAATAAATTCATTTTATTTTTTTGAATTGTTTAAAACTAGTAGCATCTCATAACACAATCTAAACGCAGGAAAGTGTATAATACATGTATTATTATACTTACACATCTCTCACGGATGCAAAGATTATTTACAAGAAGGATAAAACTCCCACACAAACAGTACATAAAAACCCAAACATACATAATAAGCACATTAAATTAAAAGTAAAAGCCTCTATGATAATCAAACATAGCTAGCTTCAAAAGTGATGATTCAAGAACTTGCGGATCTTCCTCATAAACCCATCCTCATGTTTATGCTCATGCTCATGCTCGTGTTCGTGCCTGTGTTTATGCTCTCTCTCCTCGTGTTCTTCTCTGTCCCACTCTTGACCCTCCACGTGGCGATGATGCCTCTTCATCTTCATCTTGGTGTCCACGTCATCATCGATATGGAACCTGGGCCCACCGTGCCCGAACCTTCTCCACTTCGCAGGGGCCTGACGCACCATTCCTCGATCGGAGCTCGAGTCCTCGTTGCCGGAGGACAAGATCATGTCGTTACCGTACGGAACCTCACGGTCAATTGTGGAATGGACTATCGGTTTTGATCCCCACTGCTTGAACTCGCGGATTTGGTCCTCGCTTTTCTCGTGATCGTGGTGCTGGTGGTGGCGGAGGTGGTGGAAGCGGTGGAAACGGCAACGGTGGCCGTGACGGAAATATAACGGGATCGGACGGCTCCTGAAGAGGCGGTCGGTCGGGCGGAAGCTGATTGTCTTTAACGGAATAGAGACGGAATCGTCTGATTCTGTTGGAACCGTCAGCTCGGTGACGGTGACGTCAGCTTCTTCCAATTTGGGCTGGGTTTCGACGATTGGGGAGGTCTCGGGTTCCAATTCCACGATGATGGCGGGTTCAGACTCGGGTTTCTCGCTGGGTAAGAGGATCATATTCATGGCGTCCGGCACGGATCCGGGCACGTCTTCATTTTCCGGTAGATCTAACGGAATAAAGGCGTGGCAGAGGGCGAACAAGAAGAAGATAACGGTAGCGGTAACGGCGAGTTTGGCCATTGTGGATGGAAATGATGGTTCTAGGTCTTTGGATGGAAAGAGAGGAAAGTGATTTATATAGAAAAAGAGGTCAGTGCGGGCAGATAGGGCAGGTGGTTTTAAGGGAGGTTTGACTGACAAAGAAAGGGGACTCGGGCAGCGGGCAATAGGGGTAACCAACCACGTGATTGGACAAAAGGAAAGGACTTTCCGGGTAGCGCGCTTAATTTTTTGGGTTCACATTCGGAGAGCTGTTGCCTGTTGGTTTGCTAGCGTATACGACAATCCGTTTCAATTGACTTTTTTGATAGTGCCAAATTACCTTCTGTGGGAAATTAAAAAGAAGAGAAGTGGGTGGGGTGGGGGGATATGGTGAAAGTGGTATTTCATATTTCTGATTGTGTCGTAATTTTATGAAATTTGGCATTGTGGCAGCTTTCAATTGGACGCTAGCCACAAAATGCCAACGGACGACTAAGTGCCTGTCTGTTTCAACGTTTTCAACTCAAAAAGTGTGCAATCCAGCATGCAGTATTTTTTTTTTTGCAAGATCTCATGGCACTGTTTATGACCTAGTCAAACACGTAAAAATGTGCATATCAATACATTTATGAGTCATACAGTCCTTATTCATACGTTTAATAAGTTTTCAGCAAATAAGCGGTATTTAAACATATCATAAGTGTGCGTTTGGATTGGGCGTTTTGCCAAATCCGTGCGTCTGGGTTTTTTTGTGTGGGTCTCATGGGTACTATTCACGTATCTAAAAAAGTCAGCAAAACACAGATTTTTAGTTAAATTTAGGTTTCACATTATTCACACTTTTAAAAATTATTTTGTTGCAGTATTTTTAGCAATAAGTTTTTAATTTTTAACAAATAAGTGTTATACAAACACACCATAAGTTAAAATCCATTATAATAAAGAAAGCTACATGGGTTGAACAGTTTATTAATTACTGATAATGGGCTATTTTTTGTAAGTGTGATGATGCCATTTTTGTCTCTATTCTTTCTCTTTGGGTTTTTCTCCCAAGAGATTAATATGGGTTGGGAAAAGTATACCATGTATCGGATACGTGCGTATTTCCTCTCATATGAAGGTAGACCTCACACTCATGGGGTCCACTTTCATGTGAGAGGGAAGACTCATGCACTCAATGCATGATATACTTTCTTGATGGGTTGAGTCATTTCTTTGCTCTCTTTTTATATCTGTATCTTTATTCATAAAAAAAAGGGTGTTCATGGGTTTGTTGGACTTAAGTTTGGTGTTAATTGGATGACTCACATTGTTAATTGCGTGTATAGTGGTAGTTGATTTACATGGAATGAGAACTCTGATACTCAGATCCATTGAAATCATGGATCACCTTGTTGATGCTCTTCACTCCCAAATTACACACACACACACACGTTTCTATGCATGTATGCTTGTGTGCATGTATGTATAAACAAACAGGAAAAAAAAAAAAAAAAAAAAAACGGAAGGAAAAATAAGTGGCTCCAATGATATTCTTGATAGTTGCTAGGGCAAATATGATAGTGTCGATCAAAGCCATGTAGTAATTATTGATGTACAACTTCAATGGTAATACGTTTTTAGAAAAGAGAAATATTGTATACTCCCGGAGTACCATAAATATGTACTCCCTCATCTTACATGAATAATGGATCCCACTAATTAAATTCATAATGAGACCCACCATTCATGTAAGAAGGAGAACTATGCATTTGATACTCTAGGTATACCTAATAATTTTTCATTAGAAAAGGCTTTGGCCATTTATAGTTTTTTTTTTTTGGGTAAACTGGATATATTAAGGAAAGCAATTAAAGAGTTATGGCATTGCTATGACAGTGCCTACAATAAACAGTACCCAAAACATCAAATCTAAGTTGATCAATAATACAATAAGGGGGAGAAGTAAAAACAATTTATCGTATGTTAAGTCATGCTCTATCAGCACCATGAATTCTTCTATGGGTTGGTTATATGCGTTATTGATAGGGCAATTATAATAANAGGTTCCAAATCAATCTGCTAAATGCTAATAACATTTTAACCTCTCTTTTCATTTTAGGCTGTGTTTGTTTTGACTTCAAAGTACTTTCGGAAAACCATTTCTGTAAAACTTGGGTGTTTGGCTGATTTGGAAAATTCGGTCAACTGAAAATCATTTCAGCTTTGACCGTAAAATAGAGCTTCCACGGGTGAAATTCATTTCACCTTCTATTTTCACTTCAAATGCTATTTTCCGGAAAACAGAGAGAGAGAGAGCACGAAGAGAGAGAGAGACCCAGACCAGCGACCAAGCCCCACGAACCGCCGGCGAGAGAGACCGAGCCCGGAGCAATTGCACGAGCAACCGCCGGCGACCTTCGACCCATGAACCAACGAACCCAGCAACCCACGAACTGATGAACCCAGAGCAACCCATGAACTGACGAACCCAGAGCAACCCACGAACCTCGATCTCGTCGCCGACCCAGGCCCGTCGCCTTCACACTCTCTCTTCCTCGATCTCTCCGTTTTTTTTTTTTTTTTTTTTTTTTTAATAATTTGATTGTTGTTGTTTTTTTTTTGGATGAACTGATTATTGTTGTTGTTGTCGGAATTTGCTGCCGAAATTGTTGTTGAATTGGATGCGATGTTGAAATTTTTTGTAATAATGTGAAAAAATTTCTGGAAAATAGCATTTTAGAATACATCCAACACATGAAAATATTTTCCACAATAATTTTCATAATTCAACCAAACACTTTAAAAATATTTTTCCTTTTCCGGAAAATAGCATTTCCGGAAAATATGTATTTTTCAGAGAACTTTTTACACGAAACAACACAGCCTTAGATACAAAATTTGAATGAAAAATTGATTAGAATTTTTTAAAGAGACTAATATATAAAAAAAATTTACTAATAATATAGTATTTTTGAAAAAAGTTTTGTCGGGATCCATTTGCATTGAGACGCAAAAGTCATACTCATTAAAAAGAAAAATACTGGAAAAGCAAGGGGGGGCTTATTAAAAAGAAAAATACTGGAAAAGCAAGGGGGGGGGGGGGTGTACTATTTTGGCTCTAGGTGTAAAAACAATCGTGGGGACAACGTGGGGAAAGAAAGTCTAAAAAATGACGTCAGCTATGACGTAAGAGATGTGAAAAAACGCGTTAAGTTGACCAGAGTTTAAAGTGAGATAGCATTATCAGTGTGAAAATTGGCGTGGCTCTCACTGTCCGTATAACTTTGTTGAGACAGTTATATATATTGTAATTGACTAAATTGTATTTGTATAATTGTATATCTCGGAAGTCGCCTAGTTATTAATAGATTATTGGGCTCAGCATAAATTATGTTAAATGATTGCTATTGTTTAAAGGGTTGTGTTAACAGTTGTTATTAGTGTATTTGTTAATAGATTATGATGGGATAGCGAAAATGACCATCTCTGTTTCGTCCATAGTGGTCGTCCAACTTATCGACCATCTCTGTTTCGTCCATAATGGTCGTTCAGGAAAATTGCTGAGTTCAGTTAGACCATGATGAAGGGAGTCGTCCATGCGCAAGGCACATGGACGATCCCACGACCATGGGAAAAGATCGTCCATGAGCAAAGCACATGGATGACCACAGAACACTTGGAAAATCCTCACGTGTACTCATTCGTGTACGGAAGGCTCGAACCATAAGATCTTGAAAACGGTTACACAACCCGTGCTCATCGCCACAAATTCTTCCCAAGTATGTAACTTCCACCAGCGGTTGTAACTTTTGTAGCCGTTGAGGAAGTTATATCCGGATTCCACAAATCCTAGGGAAGTTATTGATCCAATAACTGCCCTAAAGCTCCCTATATAAGGGCTGGTCTAAATCAAGCAAAGGTAGGAGAGCATTCTGATTTTACTCCAATACAGTTAGAATTCCATTCGTGGGAAGACACTAACTTAGTCATCAGAGGGTTTTAGGCTGGTCCACCTTGGTCTCCTTTGATATTCTGTTCATTTTGCAGGCCTTTGCTACTGCTTCCAGCCCATCGAAGTCGAATTGTCCTGTCTACTAATTCTGTTTATCGTTAGATTATTTTAAGAAAATTTTGATATTATTTTTATGAAAAATGTAAAAAAATTGGAAAAAAAATTAAGCTATATTTTTTTTCATAAATTTTTTTTAAAAAATATTTGCAAAATCAATGCCTTTAAGGTAAATATTAACTTTTTCCTTGTTTAATATAAAAAAATAATTTTCTTTTTCTTTCCTCCCTCCCTCCAATAGGAATCCTAAAACGTGGGGGATTCCTTGCCTGCAAACAAATAGTCAAAATGTAGAAACCAATATCATTTATAAAGAATGAGATTGCATGCGTGTTCTGAGAGAGAAAGAGAGAGTTTTGAGTGAAGCATTATCGTGGGTATAAATATAATAGACATATCAAAATGCATTCTTTTAAAAACTAATCAATAGGAAAATGCTAAAGGGATTTGGGATTGAAATTTAATTATTAGTATCTTGACCTGATGATAAATAACAATTATTATAATCATGAAATGTATGAAATAAGTATAAAGTATAAACCTTATAATATTTAATTATTATTTAAAAAAAGAAGCAAAAGTTACTCTAACCCCTCTAAATATATTTCGGTTTAATCCACTTTTATTTTGAGAGAGAGAGAGAGAGAGAGAAGAAACAAAAGTTACCTTTATTTCCACCCATCATTTTGTGTTCAGCATATTGCATTATATGAGTAATGGTATGTCTACAATAATTTTACAACAAATTCTAGGTAGTTGTTATTGTTCTAATTTGGGTTCACCACACATCTTTATTTTTTTTTCACCATTAGCAATTTATCACTTATAACTTGTTATGAAAATATTGTGAATATAACTAGCATTACTTTACTGATGAGAAATATGCAGTTGCTGATGACTAGGCCTTCAAGCTTTCCTAT
Organism: Quercus suber; assembly: GCF_002906115.3. Classification (NCBI taxonomy): domain Eukaryota; kingdom Viridiplantae; phylum Streptophyta; class Magnoliopsida; order Fagales; family Fagaceae; genus Quercus; species Quercus suber. The sequence continues at coordinate 214,029 of NW_027069730.1, forward strand.
CTAGTTTTGTTGGGCATTGGAACATAGCCCATAAGACCCAAACTCCAATTTAAAAAAATAGATAAGCCCAATATATCTAATCATGGGGTTCAACATGCATGGGCTAAAGTTGGGCCTAATGAGTACTCATCAATGTTTAGTGAGTAAGACGTTGGACCATAAAACCAATTTTCTAATGATTGGGTTCAAAAACATGCTTGGGTTAATGTTGGGGCTAACGAGCACTTATTTTTGTGACTCCCTGGCCTAGGCTTTGGACCAGAGGCACGGCTTAATGCGCCCATAGTATTGTTCACGTTAGGAACTTAATTAGGACCATTCATTGGGTTGCATCATGAGTGACATGGGCAGTTGTGAGAGTGCTTTTTTTTCTTAGCACACAGGCCCAAGTAGAGACAAGGATCCCGGACCCAAATACTTGTTGTTTTGGTGGACTGGGCTTGGTTCACCGCAACTAAATAGGGCTGATTACGAACCAAGTTGTGCGCAATCACATAAAGCTCCTCAAGATGAAAAATGCAATTTCTCTTAGTACCCTGGGGCGTACTGTCGTGGGATCCCGGGGCGTACTAGGCATGTAAGAACCCAGAAGCTTTGGTTTTCTAAACTATATGGTCTTTTTCCATGTTTTATTATGCGATAGAGCTTTGTCCTCTCCCTTTACCTCTATGGGTGCTTCATAAAAAAACACACTATACAATACACATATCTCTAAATAATTGTTAGTTTCTTAGATTAGGATATACATTTTAATACATATACATATATGTAAATGAGTTTCATGAGGATGATTACGCGTAAGGAGGAGACTTGTTCATCACGTTTTGGACTCCATAGGAAGAGTCCTATAAGGAAAAGACTTCCGCATCAAGGAAGGGATGTCAATCTCAAGCCACTATAAAAGCCCCAATACCCCCATAAGCCAAGGTACGCATAATTAACCCTCTCTAGCACTCTAGAGTTGTGAGCACTCTTTCTGACTTGACCTTCGGAGGGTATTTGGCCGGCACCACACCGGTGCTCTCTATTAGGTCCTCTTTTTTCTGTGCAGGTGTCGTCTCGAGGGTGCGAGCATTGTGCAACTCACTGTTGATATTTTCGGCATCATCAAGTGTATTTGTTAATAGATTATTTTAAGAAAATTTTGATATTATTTTTATAAAAAATGTAAAAAACTGGAAAAAAAAATTAAGCTTTATTTTTTTTCATAATTTTTTTTTAAATATTTGCAAAATCAATGCCTTTAAGGTAAATATTAACTTTTTCCTTGTTTAATATAAAAAATAATTTTCTTTTTCTTTCCTCCCTCCCTCCAATAGGAATCCTAAAACGTGGGGGATTCCTTGCCTGCAAACAAATAGTCAAAAAGTAGAAACCAATATCATTTATAAACAATGAGATTGCATGTGTGCTCTTTGAGAGAAAGAGAGAGTTTTGAGTGTAGCATTATCATGGATATAAATATAATAGACATATCAAAATGCATTCTTTTAAAAGCTAATCAATAGGAAAATGCTAAAGGGATTTGGTATTGAAATTTAATTATTAGTATCTTAACTTGATGATAAATAACAATTATTATAATCATGAAATGTATGAAATAAGTATAAAGTATAAACCTTATAATATTTAATTATTATTTAAAAAAAGAAGCAAACGTTACTCTGACCCCTCTAAATATATTTCGGTTTAGTCCACTTTTATTTTGAGAGAGAGAGAGAGAGAGAGAGAGAGAGAGAAATAGAAGAAACAAAAGTTACCTTTATTTCCACCCATCATTTTGTGGCCAGCATATCGCATTATATGAGCAATGGTATGTCTACAATAATTTTACAACAAATTCTAGGTAGTTGTTATTGTTCTAATTTGGGTTCATCACACATCTTTTTTTTTTTCCACCATTAACAATTTATCACCTATAACTTATTATGAAAATGTTGTGAATATAATTAGCATTACTTTACTGATGAGAAATATGCAGCTGCTGATGACTAGGCCTTCAGGCTTTCCTATCTAGTTTTGTTGGGCATTGGTACATAGCCCATAAGACCCAAACTCCAATTAAAAAAATAGATAAGCCCAATATATCTAATCATTGGGTTCAACATGCATGGGCTAAAGTTGGGCCTAATGAGTACTCATCAATGTTTAATGAGCAAGACGTTGGACCATAAAACCAATTTTCTAATGATTGGGTTCAAAAACATGCTTGGGTTAATGTTGGGCCTAACGAGCACTTATTTTTATGACTTTCGGGCCTAGGCTTTGGACCAGAGGCACGGCTTAATGCGCCCATAGTAGTGAGTACATTGTTCGCGTTAGGAACTTAATTAGGACCATTCATTGGGTTGCATCATGAGTGACATGGGCAGTTAATAGCTTGTTGAGGTCTAAAAAGTTATAATGCTGCACCAAGGCCCAAAATGGCACAGTAAGTTGAACTCCATAGAAAAAATAAAAGGCTTGAGCTCACAATAAAGAAAAAAAAAAGATTTAAAGCCCAAGACCCACGAATGGATAGGCCTTAGGGCCTATGAAATGAAGGGAAGAAAGAAGAAAGCTCAGCCCACCAAGATCAGAAAATTAATAGGGAATCCAGTGATAAGAACTGGGTTAGGATACTTAGGGACTGCTAGGAGCTCGGGGTCCTTGAGACGTGTAGCAAAAATAGGATGAGATTAAAATAGCTCACAAGGAGTGCTAAGAAACACAAGAAACGAAAGGTAGATACATTCTTATCAGCCACCCAATGATGCAAAAAGGAATCAGAAAGCTTGGAGACTAACAAATCATGAATAAAGGGCTGGTATCTTGGGGAACCCAGAAAGAAGAACCATGAAGGGAAGTAGTTGGGAGAACTTTCAACTTGGCAGGGATGGAATCGGCTCACTCTGAAAAAATGACAAAAGGAAAGGCAGCCAAAAAGCTGAGTCTGAAAAGGTGAGAAAACCTTGAAGGGAGAGATATTTAAGGTCAGCTTTCTAGGGACATCCCAGAACGGAAAGTCAGCAAGAGGCTTTTAGGGAGCAAGCACCAAAAGAAAAAAATTATGAGAAACAAGGAAGGGGCCAACCACCAAAGTTGCTAGCACAACATTGGCTCTGGTACCTAGGGGAGTAAAGAAGGGGAATCAGTGGTATCCCGAAACCCTAGGATGACACTATAAAAGGGGAAGCATCCAACAGTGAAGGAGCATTCAACAACAGTGAATCATAATAGAATCATTGAGAAAACTCTGTCAAAGACTTAAAGAAAATAATAAGAGAAAGTAAAATATTGCCCAGTATCCTCAAAACAACCACTATAGAACAGACTTGGATTCAAAGCTAAAGTTGTGGCACAACATTGGCTCTAGTACCCAAGAGAGCAAAGGAGGGGAATCAGTGATACGCCGGAACCCTAGGATGACACTATAAAAGGGGAAACATCCAACAGTGAAAGGACATTCAACAACAGTGAATCAAAATAGAATCTTTGAGAAAACTCTGTAAAAAACTCAAAGAAAATAATAAAAGAAAGTAAAATATCACCCAGTATCCTCAAAACAGCCACTATAGAATATAATTGGATTCAAAGAAATTCAAACTTTGCAAGTCTTAGCGGCTTAGAGAGACATCTAAGTCTGTAATTTTTGAGCTTATTTGAACCTTGTAACACATCTTAGTGAGCACATTGTAATACACAATTAAGAAAAGTAATGAAATATCTCATATTGTTCTAAGGATCCTTGAAGTTTTATTTTACGTCTTTCTTTATTGTGTCGCTCCTTTACTGTTTATTGCTGTTCTATACACAAATGTATATTTTCTTGTTTGCTAGCATGAATGTATTGTGGGATTCTTGCTTTGTGCACCACTTGGTTTGTAATCAACCCATTTAACTTCGGTGAACTAAGCCCAGTCCCTCAAAACAACCACTAACGGGTCTAGAGTCCTTGCTTCCACTTGGGCCTGGACTTTGTCCAAAAAGGGACCCTCACATAGCTTATATGCCATTTTTAAGTGTCTCACTTTGTAAAACTAAACATTCAAAATGAAAAAAAAAAAAGGATTTCTATTTAGTCATTACTACAATATAGGCTATAGCACACGGCCATCATCTTCTAACTATAAAATAGAAAATAAAAAAAATGGGAAGAAAGATCCAACAGCGAGACAGGTCCTGATGGAATGAACAAAGAATCCATGAATCTATGAATACGAAGACCCATGCATGATTGTGGAGTTCAAAAAAGAATGGCAATGGAAGCTATCCACTTTCTGAAAAAATATAATTGAATTCATTTTTGTTAGAAAAGTGACGTAATTTGGCCGATATTGTAGGCAGGGCTATAAATGAGCTGAGCTTTGTGGAGTAATAAATATTCAAGCTTGACTCAACAATATAAGTAATGTTCAACCTTGACTCAAGCTTAAACCAAGCTTTCAAATAATGTTCAAATTTGAACTTGCCAAAGAGTCTAAAAGTTTAAGTTTGGCTTGATTCATCAAGTTTAAATTTGAACTCAATATCAAGTTTTTAAGCTTGAGATCCAACATATTTACATTATCAAACCCATTTTTTTAAGAAAAGTGGTTCCAACCACTATTTTAAAAACTGAACCGGACCAGTCAGTTCAACCAGTTCAACTGAGAATTGAATACTAGTCTAATTCGATAAATCTGGTCAAAACTAGCAAAAAATCGAGATGAATTGAGAACTGGGAGCAAAAATGGTTTTTTGACTGTTCCAGTTTTTAAAACCATGGTTCCAACTCTCAATTAATTAGCCTTAGTAAAATATGAGTTTATTTGTCAAGCTCATATCAAGTTTATTACCAAGCATATAAAGGAGCCTAAGCCTAGCTTGTTTATTTTATTGAATTCTAAGACAAATAAAATATGCTTTACTTGTCAAGCTCATATCAATTTTATTACCAAGCCTATAAAGGAGCCTAGACTCAACTTTTTTTATTTTTATTTTTAATCAAATTCTAAAGCTTAAACTTGACTTGTTTATAAGCAAACAAACATGAACAAGCTTTTTATTGAGTTATGCTTGAGTTGTTTATGAACGGCTTGCTTTGTTTACAGCTTGTTGAGGTCTAAAAAGTTATAACACCAAGGCCCAAATAGCATAGTGCACTCCATGGAAAGTAATAATAAAAGGGCTGAGTTCACCATAAAAAAAAAGGGATGATAGGCCCAAGTCCATTAAAAAAGATTTAAAGCCCAAGACTCGTGAAGGGATAGGCCTTAGGGCCCATGAAGCGAAGGGAAGAAAGAAGAAAGCTCATCCCCCCAAGATTAGAAGATAAATAGAGAATTCAGTGATAAGAACTAAGGTAGGATACCTAGGGACTGCCAGGAGCTCGGGGTCCTCGGGATGTGCAGTAAAGGCATGATGAGATTAAGAAAGCTCAAAAGGAGTGCCAAGAAACACAGAAAACAACAGGCATATACATCCTTATTAGCCACCCAATGATGCAGAAAGGAATTAGAAAGCTTGGAGAAGGGCAATTCATGAACAAAGAGCTGTTACCTCGGGGAACCCAGAAAGAAGAACCATGAAGGGAAGTAGCTGGGAGAACTTTCAACCTGGTAGGGGTGGAATCGGTTCACTATGGAAAAATGACAAAAGGAAAGGCAGCCAAAAAGCTGAGTCTGAGAAGGTGAGAAAACCTTGAAGGAAAAGAGATTAGAGGTCAACCCTCTAGGGACGCCCAGAATGGAAAGTCAGCAAAAGGCTTTTTGGGGAGAAAGCACCAAAAGAAGAAAATTATGAGAAACAAGGAAGGGGCTAGCCACCAAAGTTGCTGGCACAACATTGGCTTTGATACCCAGGGGAGTAAATAAGGGGAATCAGTGGTACCTAGAGCCCTAGGATGACACTATAAAAGGGGAAGCATCCAATAGTGAAGGGGCAGCATCCAATAGTGAAGAGGCATTCAACAATAGTGAATCATAATAGAATCATCGAGAAAAATTTGTCAAAACTCAAAGAAAGTAGGAAAAGAAAGAGAAATATTGCCCGGTATCCCAAAACAACCACTATAGAACATACTTGGATTCAAAGGGATTCAAACTTTGCAAGTCTTAGAAGCTTAGAGAGCCATCTAAGTCTGTAATTTTTGAGCTTATTTGGACCTTGTAACTCGTCTTAGTGAGCACATTGTAATTCACGAATTAAGAAAAGTAATGAGATATTCCATGTTGTTTTGAGGATCCTTAACATTTATTTTGTGTTTGTTTTTAATCGTTGCTCCTTTGTTGTTTCTTGTTGTTCAATACATACATATATATATATATATATATTCTTACTTGCTAGTATGTACGTATTGTAGGATCCTTACTTTGTGCACCACTTGGTTTGTAAACAGCCTACTTAAGTGCAATGAACTAAGCCCAATCCCTTTAAACAACAACTAAAAGGCCTAGGGTCCTCATTTCCACTTGGGCCTGGACACTATCCAAAAAAGGACCCTCAAACGGCTCTAATCATAAGATATATGGGCATGACCCAAGGCTTTGGTCATGAAATAAGTGTGTGAGTACGTGTGGTCTAAATCTAACTGTATCCAAATCATTACTAACTTATTACGAAGAACCCTTATGCCACTTGCATCATAGGTTGTCGATCAAATTTTATTTATTTTTAAAACCTCATTTTTTTCAAAGTAGAAGTATACTTTAGCACACTTTAGCAAAAACCTAAATAAGCTAATGCCAAAAACACACTTCATAGTTCATATGGATGGTTTTTTTTTTTCTTCTTCTTCTTTCTAGTTTCTTGGCTTAAATCACATATGAGATTAGCATTGAAGTTGGATTTTAGGAATATCAATTTGTAGTGAATATTTGACGGTTATTTATGAAAAAAAAAAATTGTAATGAGTTCCTTTTTTTGAGATATCAAACAATAAAGACATTTTGACTAATATATAAGTTAACTGCAATTTTCATAACACCATTCCATCTACCTCCAAAAATGCCTTATAAAACAGTGAAAAATTATATCATGTACTTACCAAGAAAAGAAAATTATATCATGTAGTGGTTATATACTTATATACATCTCATCCTCCACAGTGTGCAGACCTTAGCATCCACAGCAGTGGAGCTATAATTTTAGCTATTTGACACTACAAAAAGTTACTTTATCTATTTTACCTACTCACATGCTGCAGCAGTGGATCTGTTTTAGCTTCCAATATAATAAAATAATATAAACATCACAATAAAATAATATATCTACCACAATAAAATAATATATCCACTACAACAATCACAACCACCGCAACCACTACTGCCGCCACCACCGCTGCCGCTACCGACTCTTCCACCGTTGCCGCCCCCACCACTGCAATGATATTTTTTACCACTTCAAAATATTTTTTTTGAGAAAATTTTCCACTTCAATTAAATATCCTTTCTTTATTTTTTCTTTATTATTATTTTTTTTTTATCTTTTTCTCTCTCTTCCTCTCTATCTCTTTCTCTTTCTCTGAACCAAGATGAACCAACAAATGATCAAACTTCCACTCTTTCTTCTCAACTCAGCAAACTCACTGCCACCTAAACCCCCACATCACAACCCAGCCATAGCCACCTCCAAATCGTCGAGACTCACGTCTTGATCGAGTCGCACTGCGTGATCTGCAAGGAACAGTTCCAACTCAGATACGAGGCTCATGAAATGCCTTGCTTGGTTTGCCGGCATGAGTTGTCAGCGAGCGAGTGCGAGGCCGAAACGAGAGCAAGGCTAAGATTGTGGTTGAGGCGGAGGAGATGGAGGGATTAACGATTTGAAGCTTACCGGGAGGTGGGTTTGTGGGTTGTGCCATGGGTTTGTGATCTTTCTCTCTACTTTAACCGATCTGCCATGGGTTTGTGTTTTGTGGTGGTTGTATGGAATTTGGACTGGCGTTGCTTCGATTTTTCTCTCTACTCTATCTATGTGGGTTTGTGTTTTGTGTTTTGTGGTGTTTTGTGATGTGGGTTTGGTGGATCGGTGTTGCTGGTGGTCTAATCTAGTATTTTTTTGGTGGCCGGGTGTCTGATTTGGTGGGTTTTATATGGATTTTTTGAGTAACACCGCCGCCGAGCTGGCCGGTGAAGCAGAGAGGAGATGAGGGAAGCCGGAGAGAGAGAGAAAGAAAGAAAAAGAGAAAATATTATTTTAATGAGAGAAGAGAGAGAAGTTTAATAAAATATTATTATTATTTATAGCTTCTTGCTACAGTGCATATCTATAGATAGATGTGCACTGTAGCAATGGAGCTAAAAAAAATAGGTTTAGCTCCATTGCTGTAGGGTTGTTTTTCGTGTTTTGGTGGTGCTAAAATAGCTATATAGCTATTTAGCTCTACTGCTGCAGGTGCTCTTAGATGTACATTTGAGACTTTTTTTGAGCTAAGAAGATAGTATACATTTGAGACTTAAAATGTATATAATCGTTGTATGAGAAACTTTCTTGCATAACTAAGACCAAGTAGTAGGTTTTCTTCAATTTATTTTATTCTCCAACGATTTTAGAGTTTAGTCAAATTCCCACCCACCTCTTGAGTCAATAGTTATAATTCCTATTTAGTTTACCAAACGTGCTCTTGGTAAAAATAAGGACAATATTTTTACTAGGCGCATGTTTGGTAAACAAAATAGGAATTACAACTGGAATGGAATAATTAAATCTATTCATAAGTTTGGTAGTGAGATGTAATATTAAAATAAAATTTAAGATATATTTTAGGAAAAATCTTACTCAAACAATTATATTTCCAAGAAAATAATATTCAAAAAAAAAAAAATTAAAATAGACAATTTATTTTTTTGATGATTTTTTATTTCCATAATTACTATGTACATATGATTTTTTTTTTAAAATTTAGAAATATATTAATTTTAGAAATTATTACACTTACTAAGGAATAAATAACTACTACAACAATTTTAGAAAGGAATAGTTATTCCTTATTTAAAAAATAATTATTTATAAAGAATAACTATTTCCTATAATAAAAACATAACTAAACAACTAAATAGTTAAATCATAAGAATAGCTATTATATTATGGTGTTTATTACAATCTACCAAATATATCCTAAATTAAGAGTGCAGTTGCTACATAGAACATGGTGAATCATATCTAATATCCTTTAGAAATATTATTTATTTATTTTAAACTCTAAACATCTTTCTAAAATTATTATTTTTTCCAAAGAAGTATTTGTTAGAACTTAGAAATGCTATAAATTGTCCTTTGATGTAGATGTAATCGGCAAGGTTAGATTTTTGTTTTTTGTTGGGGTAAGAAGAGAAGATCCTCTTTAAGGGAAGATCTTCTATTGTGTAAATGATGTGGATTTGTTTGTTTGTTTGTTTTGTTTTGTTTTGTTTTTTTGTTTTTGAGGTAAAAGACAAATGATGTCGGTTTTTTAATAGCTTGTGATGACAACATCATGACAGCATCACAGTACCATAAAAACCTTATTTTTAATTTAAAATCTGTTTGGTAATGTTGTTATAATAATGTTATTTATATTTTTTGAATATATATATAAGTAAAAAAGTGTATAATATTATTTAAATATTAAAAATTATTGTTAAAAAATACTACCAAACAGCCTTTTAATTGTTTTAGCGGATGTATTAAAAGCTAATTATGGTCAACATAACCATCAATTTTTTAAATATTGAAACGAGTTGAGAGTGTCATTTGTATATTTCTCTACGATATAAATCTTCGCAGTGTGAGTCTGTTTTTCTATGTTTATGTTTAGTTTAGAGTTTAGGGTATAGTTCCCATATCCTAAAGGGGACTACCACGTGAAAGACAGCTGTCGGTACCATAGCAGTACGCTTCTGTCTCTCTGACCTTCATTTCCACTTTTCCGGTTAAAGTCTCTACCACACGCACTCTCAATGATCTGTGCCTCTTTCTCTCTCTCTCTTGGGAATCTCTTAACTTTGAGGTTGCCCCTTTCTAACTCTCTATTTGATTGACACGCGGTGGTCGTAACTGCTGCCGACCAGCACAACCTTGTACTGTCAACTGTGAGCTGCAAAACTTCCAACCACAGAGGTTGCTTACGTGGACACGCTTTCATCTCCTTCGAGGTATCATTATCATCCACACACTTTCTTTCTAAAAAAAAAGAATCCCCCCCCCCCCCCCCCCTCAACAAGAAAAATTAAAATCCAAACTGGATGTGGGGTCGCCAATACTAGATGAAAAAGTGGCACTAAAACAGAAAGAAAATAACAATAATGTACAAGCATGTATGGAACTGCAAGCCCACGGTGCAAGCATTGATTTCCAGAATGAGCAAACTGAAAATACAAACAATCCAAGCTCCAACTTAGACAAGAATAAATTGCAAGAAAAAGGAAGAGTGCTACATAAAAGGATGTAAGATTGAGAAAAATGAAAAAAAAAAAAAAAAAAATCAGCCTGAGTTCAAAAACCTGAAATTGCATCACATCGCACAAGGCTGCAGGAATCATACCAAACCTAAAAATGTAACCTAGCGCGCCATATAATTTTCTTATAAAAAAGACACAACAAAGTATTACAAATTAATTTCTTATAAAAATCTAATAAATTTTTTTTTTTTTTTTGCCAGTAAAAGAAAACGTTTTTCTTTATTTATTTATTTAGGGGGTGAAGTAGACGGACGAATTGGGTTATGGACATTCCGCCTCTGTCGTATCTTCACTGGGAGATTGGAAAAACTTGGGAGTATGGCATGAGTTATTTTAGTGTCATAGTCAAGGGAGTCAATACCGTACCGGAGACTGTACTAGTTTGGTCAGCGGTACGATATATTTCGGATACCGGTCAATACCGGTGTACCATTTCGGATTTACCGCTATTTTTTATATTTATAAATATATATATATATATATATGTATGTATGTATGTGTATATTATAATAAATATAAAAGTTGTTTATATATATGTATGTGTGTGTGGGGTGAAAAAAATTGTGAGTGTATGTGAGTTCACATTTTCATCACTTACAACTCCTCACAAGATAAATTATAACAAAAATTGTTTAAAATGTTATAATATTAGCATTGTCTAAATATAAATTTGTTGTAATACTGTGGCAATATGACAATACACGTACATTATTGTCAGATCATTTGGGCTCAAAGGCCAAAGCTGAAAAGAAGTGGTGGAAAGCTTTAACGTGGGAGCTCACCTTTTATTCAAAAATTAAAAGCTTTTCAATGTTTCCAATGCTTGGCAGCTGGTGGCGGTGTACTATAGTCACATGGAGAGCTTAGGAACTTCAAAAGCAAATACAAAACAAAGAAAGAGAAAGTAAGAAGAGAAACCAGACCACATACATAGTTCAGCAAAAAAATAAAAGAGAGGGGGAGATGGACAGTCCGGCAGAGAAGAAGAAGAAAAAAAGGTTCAGCAAAAAAAAAGAGAGGGAGACGGACAGAGAAGAAAAAGAAAAAAAGGTTCGGCAAAAAAAAAAAAAAGAGAGGGAGACGGACAGACCGACAGAGAAGAAGAAAAAAAGGAAAGAAGAAGAAGAAGAAGAAGAACTGAAGAAGAAGAAGCAGTTGCTTCACGGCGCAACCCTTGCTTCGTCATCGTCTTCTTCCTTTTCTCCTTTTTCTCTGTTTTCTTTCCTTACAAATGAGACTTTTCGTGTTTCGGCCGGTATTTATTTCCGGCCGGAACACCTGGAATTCGCTGGTACGGCCGGTACAATGCCGGTACATCCGATATTAAATCCGGTACGAAATGAGGGGTGTAAGTGTACCGGTTCACCGGCCGGTACTGTATATACCGGCCGTACCGGCCAGTACGGTACGAGATCCTCTTCCCTGGTCATAGTGCCAGGAGTGGCTTGATGCTGGGGACTTAAAGGCGAAAATTTATTATACCTTATTTCATATGTAAAATTACTATTAATTAACATAAACAACGAGTAGAATTAAAAAAAGAAGAAGAAGTTTATAAACACAAAAAAATTTGACAAAACTTTTTATATTTTTTAATTTGGCAGATTGATAGTAATGAGTAAAAGAATGATATTAGTGGTGAATCTAGTTAAAAACTAGTAAAAGTTTGTTAACTCGACTATTGTGAAAAATGTTGTGAATTTTTGTGTGGATTGCTTTTTTTTTTTTTTAGAAGTGCTACATTCATAATGTTTTTCATAACAAATCTTAAGTGTTAAGTTACTTCTTGTTGTCTATTTGAACTTACCACTAAAATTATTTTTTTGCCATCAATAATAGCCCTTAACATTTAGGATTTTTTGTAAAAATATTATAAAAAATGTTGTGGATATAGCATTTTTTTTAATTTGTTTTTCATTTGATAAGAAAATATTATTTTACTTATTTGTTAATATCTCAGCTTAATTAATACTATTGGTTAAAATTTAGGAGTCTTTTTTTTTTTTTTTTCTTCATTTAGGGCCTTAGGTGGCTGCATCAATGGCTTGTACCATTGAGCCGACACTGCATAGTGCATGGTTTTCAAACATTAGCGGGAGACACTTTCTTTACTATTTCATAACTTGATAATGTGAGGGCATCACGTCCTTAACGAAGTGACTTCAATATTAAAGAAAGAGAGACGAAATTGAAAGTGTAGGGATGAATAATGATGATACTATATAAGTATTAAGAGAGAAAGAGGAGTGTTTCATGGATGACAATATAATAGGTATAAAAAATTTAATTATAAATAGGTTATGTATAAAAAAGGGTTTGGCCATGTCACAATTGGGTACACAAAAATTCAATTGCTACATTTTTATTTTTGGACCAAATAAAAAATGTTTGAGTCTTGTCCAAATTAACAACGTTTTGTATTTTATGGAGAAGACTCAAACATTTTTTATTTAGTCCAAAAATAAAAATAAAAATAAAAATGTAGCTAACAACGTTTTGTATTTTATGGACAAATTTACCTCTCGATTTCCTTTTCGCTTCTATCCTTCTTCCTCCAATACCTAATCTAAAAGAAATGAGAATTGATATTCAATCAATAAAAAATCAATCACTAATATTAGAGGTTGGTTGAAATTAAAACTCGAGATTATCCACCTTTTTTTTTTTTTTTTTTTTTTTTGGGTGTAAAACAGATACATACATATATATATATATATATATATATATATATATATATATTCTTACTTGCTAGTATGTACGTATTGTAAGATCCTTGCTCTATGCACTATTTGGTTTGTAAACAGCCCACTTAACTGCAGTGAACCAAACCCAGTCCCTTTAAACAACAACTAAAAGGCCCAGGGTCCTCATTTCCACTTGGGCCTGGAAACTATCCAAAAAAGGACCCTCAAACGGCTCTAATCATAAGATATATGGGCTAGACCCAAGGCTTCGGTCATGAAATAAGTGTGTGAGTACGTGTGGTCTAAATCTAACTGTATCCAAATCATTACTAACTTATTACCAAGAACCCCTATACCACTTGCATCATAGGTTGTCGAACAAATTTTATTTATTTTTAAAACCTCATTTTTTTCAAAGTAGAAGTATACTTTAGCACACTTTAGCAAAAAACTAAATAAGCTAATGCCAAAAACACACTTCATAGTTCATATGGATGGTTTTTTTTTTTTTTTTTTTCTTCTTCTTCTTCTTCCTAGTTTCTTGGCTTAAATCACATATGAGATTAGCATTGAAGTTGGATTTTAGGAATATCAATTTGTAGTGAATATTTGACGGTTATTTATGAAAAAAAAAAAATTGTAATGAGTTCCTTTTTTTTGAGATATCAAACTATAAAGACATTTTGACTAATACATAAGTTAATTGCAATTTTCATAACACCATTCCATCTACCTCCAAAAATGCCTTATAAAACAGTGAAAAATTATATCATGTACTTACCAAGAAAAGAAAATTATATCATGTAGTGGTTATATACTTATGTACATCTCATCCTTCACAGTGTGTAGTAGGGCTGTCCACGGGTCGGGCTGGGTCAGTTTTGGACCCAACCCGGACTCGACCCACCGGAAGCATCGGTCGAGTCGGTTTTGGGTGAGGGTGAACGTCGGTCGGGTCGGGCGGGTCATCGGAATAAAGAAGCATAAAAATCTGGAAAAAAAAAGTCGTCGGAACCTGGAAATCTCACCAGATTCTGGAAATATTCGCCGGATTCTGCATTTTCTCGTCGGATTCTGCATTTTTTGGCTAAGAATTGATGGGACTTGGCCGGATCTCCTCGAATCTAAGCTTGACCTCACCGGATCTATTCGAATCTAAGCTCGACCTTGCCGGATCTCCTCGAATCTAAGCTCGACCTCGCCGGATTTTGCATTTTTGGTATAGAACATCGGTCGGGTCGAGTGGCTTGGGTTTTGGAGAAGAAAACCCCACTCGACCCACCGGCGTCGGGTCTTGGGCGCGGCAACCCGTAACCAACTGACAGGAGCGTCGGTTCGGGCTGAAATCGGGTGGAGATCGGGCGGTTTGGTCGGTCCGGCGGGTGTGGGTCGGGTCTGGACACCCCTAGTGTGCAGACCTTAGCATCCACAGCAGTGGAGCTATAATTTTAGCTATTTGGCACCACAAAAAGTTACTTTATCTATTTTACCTATTCACATGCTGTAGCAGTGGATTTGTTTTAGCTTCCAACACAATAAAATAATATAAACATCACAATAAAATAATATATCTACTACAATAAAATAATATGTCCACTACAATAAACAACAATCACAACCATCGCAACCACAACCGCTACTGCTGCCACCACCGCCGCCGCTACCGACTCTTCCACCATTGTCGCCCCCACCACTGCAATGATTTTTTTTACCACTTCAAAAAATTTTTTTTGAGAAAATTTGCCACTTCAATTAAATATCCCTTCTTTATTTTTTCTTTATTATTTTTTATTATCTTTTTCTCTCTCTTTCTCTCTGTCTCTTTCTCTTTCTTTGAACCAAGATGAACTAACAAATGATCAAACTTCCACTCTTTCTTCTCAACTCAGCAAACCCACTGCCACCTAAACCCCCACATCACAACCCAGCCATAGCCACCTCCAAATCGTCGAGACCCACATCTCGACCGAGTCGCATTGCGTGATCTACAAGGAATAGTTCCAACTCAGATATGAGGCTCATGAAATGCCTTGCCTGGTTTGCCGGCACGAGTTGCCGAGCGAGCGAGAGCGAGGTCGAAACAAAAGCAAGGCTGAGATTGCGGTTGAGGCGGAGGAGACGGAGGGTTGACGATTTGGAGGTTACCGGGAGGTGGGTTTGTGGGTTGTGCCATGGGTTTGTGATCTTTCTCTCTACTCTAACCGATCTGCCATGGGTTTGTGTTTTGTGGTGGTTGTATGGAATTTGGACCGGCGTTGCTTCAATTTTTCTCTCTACTCTATCTATGTGGGTTTGTGTTTTGTGGTGTTTTGTGATGTGGGTTTGGTGGATCGGTGTTGGTGATCTGATCTAGTATTTTTTTTGGTGGTCGGGTGTCTGATTCGGTGGGTTTTATATGGATTTTATGAGTAACACCGCCGGCGAAGCTGAGAGGAGAGGAGGGAAGCCGCAGAGAGAGAAAGAAAGAAAAAGAGAAAATATTATTTTAATGAGAGAAGAGAGAGAAATTTAATAAAATATTATTATTATTTTTAGCTTCTTGTTACAGTGCATATCTATAGATAGATGTGCACTATAGCAATGGACCTAAAAAAAATAGGTTTAGCTCCATTGTTGTAGGGTTGTTTTTGGTGTTTTGGTGGAGCTAAAATAGCTATATAGCTATTTAGCTCCACTGCTGCAAGTGCTCTTAGATGTACATTTGAGATTTTTTTTGAGCTAAGAAGATAGTATACATTTGAGACTTAAAATGTATATAATCGTTGTATGAGAAACTTTCTTGCATAACTAAGACCAAGTAGTAGGTTTTCTTCAATTTATGTTATTCTCCAACGGTTTTAGAGTTTACTCAAATTCCCACCCACCTCTTGAGTCAACATTTATAATTCCTATTTAGTTTACTAAACGTGCCTCTAGTACAGATAAGGACAATATTTTTACTAGAGGCATGTTTGGTAAACTAAATAGGAATTACAACTGGAATGAAATAATTAAATCTATTCATAAGTTTGGTAGTGAGATGTAATATTAGAATAAAATTTAAGATATATTTTAGGAAAAATCTTACTCAAACAATTATATTTCCAAGAAAATAATATATATATTTTTTAAATTTAAAATAGACGATTTATTTTTTTGATGATTTTTTATTTCCATAATTACTATGTACATATGATTTTTTTTTTAAAATTTAGAAATATATTAATTTTAGAAATTATTACACTTACTAAGGAATAGATAACTATTACAACAATTTTAGAGATGAGTAGTTATTCCTCATTTAAAAAAATAACTATTCATAAAGAATAATTATTTCCTATAATAAAAACAGAACTAAACAACTAAATAGTTAAACCATAAGAATAGTTATTATATTACGGTGTTTATTACAATCTACCAAATATACCATAAATTAAGAGTGCAGTTGCTACATAAAACATGGTGAATCATATCTAATATCCTTTAGAAATATTATTTATTTATTTTAAACTCTAAATAGCTTTCTTAAAATTATTATTTTTTCCAAAGAAGTATTTGTTAGAACTCAGAAATGCTATAAATTGTCCTTTGATGTAGAGATAATCGGCAAGGTTAGATTTTTGTTTTTTGTTGGGAGCAAGAAGAGAAGATCCTCTTTTTGATAAGCGAAGGGAATATCTACTATTGTGTAAATGATGTCGGTTTTTTCTTTTTTTTTTAGGTAAAAGACTAATGATGTCGGTTTTTTAATAGCTTGTGATGATCACGTCATGACATCATCATAGTACCATAAAAACCTTATTTTTAATTTAGAATCTATTTGGTAATGTTATTCTAATAATATTGTTTATATTTTTTGAATATATTTATAGATAAAAAAATATATGAAAATATGTATAATATTATTTAAACACTAAAAACTGTTGTTTAAAATATATTACCAAACAGCCTTTTAATTGTTTTAGCGGATGTATCAAAAGCTAATTATGGTCAACATAACCATCAATTTATTAAATATTGAAACACTTGAGTTGAGAGTGTCATTTGCATATTTCTCTGATACAAATCTTCGCAGTCTGAGTCTGTCTTTCTATGTTTATGTTTAGTTTAGAGTTTAGAGTATAGTTCCCATATCCTAAAGGGGACTACCACGTGACAGACAGCTGTCGGTTCCATAGCAGTACGCTTCTGTCTCTCTGACCTTCATTTCCACTTTTCCGGTTAAAGTCTCTACCACACGCACTCTCAATGATCTGTGCCTCTCTCTCTCTCTCTCTCTCTCTCTCTCTATTGGAATCTCATAACTTTGAGGTTGGCCCTTTCTAACTCTCTATTTGATTGACACGCGGAGGTCGTAACTGCTGCCGACCAGTACAACCTTGTACCGTCAACTGTGAGCTGCAAAACTTCCAACCACAGAGGTTGCTTACGTGGACACGCTTTCATCTCCTTCGAGGTATCATTATCATCCACACACTTTCTTTCTCAAAAAAAAGACCCCCCCCTCCCCAAGTCAAATTAAAATCCAAACTGGATGTGGGGTCGCCAATACTAGATGAAAAAGTGGCACTAAAACAGAAAGAAAATAACAATAACGTACAAGCATGTATGGAACTGCAAGCCCACGGTGCAAGCATTGATTTCCAGAATGAGCAAACTGAAAATACAAACAATCCAAGCTCCAACTTAGACAAGAATAAATTGCAAGAAAAAGGAAGAGTGCTAATAAAAGGATGTAAGATTGAGAAAAATGAAAAAAAAAAAAAAATTCAGCCTAAGTTCAAAAACCTAGAATTGCATCACATCGCACAAGGCTGCAGGAATCATACCAAACCCAAAAATTTAACCTAGCGCGCCATATAATTTTCTTATAAAAAAGACACAACAAAGTATTACAAATTAATTTCTTATAAAAATCTAATAAATTTTCATTTTTTATTTTTTTTTTCCAGTAAAAGAAAACATTTTTCTTTATTTATTTAGGGGGTGAAGTAGACGGACGAGTTGGGTTATGGACATTCCGCCTCCGTCCTATCTTCACTGGGAGATTGGAAAAACTTGGGAGTATGGCATGAGTTATTTTAGTGTCATAGTGCCAGGAGCCGCTTGATGCATTTGGGGACTTAAGGCGAAAATTTACTATATCTCGTTTCATATGTAAAATTACTATTAATTAACATGAACAACGTAGAATTAAAAAAAAGAAGAAGAAGTTTATAAACACAAAAAAATTTGACAAAACTTTTTATATTTGTTAATGTGGCAGATTGATAGTAGTGAGTAAAAGAATGATGTTAGTGGTGAATCTAGTTGAAAACTAGTAAAAATTTGTTAACTCGATTATTGTGAAAAATGTTGTGAATTTTTGTGTGGATTGCTTTCTTTCTTTTCTTTTTTCTTTTAGAAGTGTTACATTCATAATGTTTTTCATAACAAATCTTAAGTGTTAAATTTCTTCTTGTTGTCTATTTGAACTTACCACTAAAATTATTTTTTTGCCATCAATAATAGCCCTTAACAATATGCAATTTAGGATTTTTTTTGTAAAAATGTTATAAAAAATGTTGTGGATATAGCATTTCTTTCTCTTTTTTATTTGTTTTTCATTTGATAAAAAATATTATTTTATTTATTTGTTAATATCTCAGCTTAATTAATACTATTGGTTAAAATTTAAGAGTCTTTTTTTTTTTTTTTTTCTTCATTTGGGGCCTTAGGTGGCTGCATCAATAACTTGTACGATTGAGCCGACACTGCATAGTGCATGGTTTTCAAACATTGGCGGGAGACACTTTCTTTACTATTTCATAACTTGATAATGTGAGGGCATCACGTCCTTAACGAAGTGACTTCAATATTAAAAAAAGAGAGACGAAATTGAAAGTGGAGGGATGAATAATGATGATACTATTTAAGTATTAAGAGAGAAAGAGGAGTGTTTCATGGATGACAATATAATAGGTATAAAAAATTTAATTATAAATAGGTTATGTATAAAAAAGGGTTTGGCCATGTCACAATTGAGTACACAAAAATTCAATTGCTACATTTTTATTTTTGTTTTTATTTTTGGACTAAATAAAAAATGTTTGAGTCTTGTCCAAATTAACAACGTTTTGTATTTTATGTTTACCTCTCGATTTCCTTTTCGCCTCTATCCCTCTTCCTCCAATACCTAATCTAAAAGAAATGAGAATTGATATTCAATCGATAAAAAATCAATCACTAATATTAGAGGTTGGTTGAAATTAAAACTCGAGATTATCTACTTTTTTTTTTGTGTGTGTGTGTAAAACAGCACACAGGCCCAAGTTAAGGCCCAAGTTAAAGAACAAGGACCCTGGACCTGATGCTTTATGCTTTAAGGGATTTGGCTTGGTTCATTGCAACTAAATTGAGTTGATTTTGAACCAAGTAGTGCACAAAGCGCGGATCCTATATTACGTACATACTAACATACAATAGTCATATACGTATTGAATAACAAAGAACAGTAAAGAATGATATAAGAGCAAGAAAAGTAAAATAAAATGTTAGGGATCCTTACGATAATATGGAATGTCTCATTATTTTCTTAAGTTTTGTGATACATCATGCTCACTAGGACATGTTACAAGGTCCAAATAAGTTCAAAAATTACAGACTTGTGAAATTTGAATCCCTTTGGATTCGAGTGTGTTCTCTAGTGGTTGTTTGAGGATCCCGGATGTTGTTTTCCCTCTTTTCTCCCATTTTGAATTATGATAGAGTTTTCTCAAGTATTTTTACTTCAATAGACTGTGTCTGAATGTCTTTTACTGTTGACTGCTTACCCTTTTATAGTGCCATCGTAAGGTTTCTAGAGTACCATTGATTCCCCCATTTGATCCCCTAGGTACCACAACCAATGTTGTGTCAACAACATTGGTGGCTGGTACCTTTCTTATTTTTCATTATTTTCTTCTTTTGAGGTTCCTTCTTGAAAAGTCTCTAACTAAATTTCTCATTCTGGGGGGGTCCTAGAAGGCTGACCTTTGTTCTTTCCTTCTCCAAGGCTTCTAGATTCCACTTTTTCAAACCCAACTTTTTCATGCTTTCCCTTTTGTCATTTTTTCCAAGTGAGCTGATTTCAATCTGCCAGGTTGAAAGATTCCCAGCCACCTTCCTTCATGGTTCTTCTTCCTAGGTTCCCTGAGGTACCAGACCTTTACTCATTAGTTGTTAGTTCCTAAGCTTTCTAATCCCTTTTTCTGCATCATTGGGTGGCTGATAGGAACATACCTGTTCTGGTTCATTGTGTTTCTTGGCATGCCTCCTTGAACTGTCTTAATCTCAACCTGGCTTTGCTGCATGTCCTGAGGATCCCAAGCTCCTGGGAATCCCCAGGTATTCTGGTCCAGTTCTTTTCCTGGGCTCCCTAGCGATTTTTCTGACCTTTGAGGGCTGAGCTGAGCTTTTTCTTTCCTTTGTTTCATGAGGTCCGAAACTTGTCCATTCATGGGTTTGGGTCCCTCTTTATGGACCCTTAATGGGTTTGGACCTCTCCTCCTTTTTTCTTTATTGGAAGCCCAGATGTTTTGCTTTCCTGGACTTCAATCCTTTGCATTGTTTTGGGCCTTGGTTCAACATTGTGATTTTTTTGGACCTTAACATCCACAAATGAGGAACAAATTCTTGAAGTAGAGTGGAAAGATTGGAGGGTTTTTCAAATGACATTGAATTTGCATGATGATTTTGCTGTGAAATTAATGGAAATGATCGACAATGGTCTTTGTGTCGAATTAGGCATGAAAAGTATAATAGAAAGAAAAAAAATCATAAGAAATTCAAAGTAAGAATTAATCCAGTTTTTAGCCCATTCGATGATATCCCCGTTCTAAACAAAATTAATCCAGACCATAACAAATAATAGATAAATAAAACTTAGCCAAAAACAAATACACACAATCATTCCCATTTCTTTCGGAATGAGAGTTAGCAATCTCTCTCTCACACACAAAGTTTGAAATTATGCTCGAAAAAAGAAGAAGAAAAAAGCCCAAACCTTATCAACAATGACAGCAAACCCAACCCCTAACTTGGAATTGAACCCCAAGGCTAGCCTAAAAAGAGTTGTGACTTTACCACCATAACATGGATGAGGCCGAGAAGATCTTCAACCACTTCGATGCCAATGGGGAGTATAAGATGTTGTGAGAGTGCTTTTTTCTTAGCATACAGGCCTAAGTAGAAACAAGGATCCTGAGCCCTTTACTTGTTATTTGGTGGACTGGGCTTGGTTTACTGCAGCTAAATGGGGGCTGATTACAAACTAAGTTGTGGGCAAGTCACATAAATCTCCTAAAGGCAAAAAAGCGATTCCTCCTAAGCAATAAAATATTATTATAAGTGTTTTAGTGTCGTAAAATGACCATTTACTCTTACAAAATAAGTAAAATAAGTATCCATAATATTCATAATGAGAAAGAGATTGAAATAGAGTATTTAAGACTTATCTTTTATTGTATAAACATTTAAAAGAGTTCATTCACTTGGTACCTCGGGCGTATTGTTGTGGTATCTCGGGAGTACTGTCGTGGTACCCCGGACATATTTTCATGATTCCCAGGGGTACTAGGTCTGTAAGAACCCAGAATGCTGATTCTCTGAACTATAAGATCTTTCTCCATGCTTATTATGCAATAGAGTTTTTTCATTTTCCTTTTATCTCTGTATGTCCTGCATAAGAACACACTACACAATGCACATATCTTCAAATAATTGTTAGTTTCTTAGATTAGGAAATACATTTTAATACATATACATATATGTAAATGAATTCATGAGAATGATTCAGCCACGAGGATCCTGGCCCCAATTCTCATAGACTTAGTGCTTTTGCACAAGACTTGTGAGATTTGGAACTCAAATCCAGGTGGCTTTGCTTGAGCATTGACTTCCAAGATAGTTAGGCAAGGAGGAGTTTTGTGGGAGAGAGTGATATCTGATGTGTGCATGTTTTGGCATATGTTTCTTTGGAAGCTAAGTGATATTTTGAATGATCTCAAGAATATGGGACAAATTCCTCCACCTTGGCTCTCTTATTTTGTTTCTTTCTTTCTCTTCCTTGCTAGGCTTTTAAAGTTCTAAGAATATATGTTTTGAACCTCTAAAATCTTCTCCTGAATCCCCATTTTTCTCCCTTCCGAATCCCCCCTTTCTGCTATGCCTTAGCGTTCTTTTTATAGCAGACCTGGTTTGGTACCCAGGGCGAGGACACACCAGGTCTGCTGGGTAAAACCATGTCTTCTGGCACTTGAAAAGATGCATTAAGCAGAGGTTTAGCTTATTTAGGCAATTATAACTCAAAATGGGTATTTGGCTTTAGATACAAATGGAAGATTCTTTCTTGGAAAGTCAAAACAGTGGGTGGGCTGCCCGATGTACTGTGACAGTTTTGTTGAAAATGACAATTGAGAGGAAATTGTGGGGAGATGTCATGCACATGGGGGGAACTGAGTTTTCTATTGGTTCATGCATTCCAAGCAAATATATGAACCAAGGGAAACCCTCGGGATCCTCCTTTTACCAGAAATCACTCCCCTACCGAACAAACAATTTCTCCCTTACTATTTACTTGGGATCCCACGGGCTTGGACCATGGGTTACAAAGATAATACTTGGTTTTTTGCTGGATCTTTAATGGCTTTTGTTAGAAATATGAACATATATCTTGATGCATATCCTTTGGTCTGACCAAGATCCTTCTTCTTGTTGCATATCCTCTGGCCTGACCAGGATCCTTGCTGCATGTCCTCTAACTGGGATCCTTGTTGCATATCCTCTGACCTGATTGAGATCTTCTTCTTTTTTCTTTATTATTATTATTATTATTATTTCTTTCTTTTTTCATTCTTTTTGGGATTTTGGGCTTTCATGGTCCTTCTTAACTTCATGAATTGAGTTTTCTTTTGTTAAAGCCTACGGTCTTTCCTTACTTTTTATGGAATGGGTTTTCTTGTGAAATTTTGATCCTCAACAGATGTCAATGTTGAAGTTTTGCATTGTGCTCAACTACCTCGTCTCCTCCTCCTACTGCTTCTGCACATCAAGCTTGAAAAACACTGATGAGCTCCCTCAATTCATCTTTCCATTTTTAAAAGTATATATTTTAATTTTGTTGCTGTTTTCTCGCTCTTTCTCATGAAAGAATTAGAGATGTGACATGTTTTTTGATTTAGGGTATTTTAGTTAATAAAGTTAGTCTCATAAAACTGCTCACATATCCCACATGCATGTATGAAAATCCTTAAATTTGGTGGAACCGGCCCTAACAGCCTCAATTTAGTCCAAACTCTCTGGTTAGAAATGTAGCAAATAAAACTTTGTGTACTAAATTGTGACACGGCCAAATCACATGGGGTAAATTACCCCAAGACTAATTTTTATATATATACAGTTGGGGTAGGACGGGCAAAATTCATGCAAAGCGGGGAAAAGAGGAATTATTGGTAGAGACTGAAGGTCTTTTCTAGCCAGGTACGGTGCATGGTATAGCGGGGAAAAGAGGAATTATTTTTTACAAAACCATGGTTTCGGCCTGTTGGATTAGCAAAATGAACAGAATGAGATTTTTGTTAACTTTTTACTTTAGGGGTGGGGTGTAGAAGTAGAAGGCATGTTTTTTGTTAATTTCCTAGTGCAGCAAATGTAACCTACATATAAAGCTGCTCTCATGTTTAAGTCGTGGGCAATGGGAGGGTCACTCCACTAGGCACTGGCCAATGAGGCACGTACTTGGAGAAAATGATAAGGCAAGCTCGCTAATTCGCACCAAAATACCTTCTTCTTCATGAAGTCAGTTTGTGAGACTGAAATTTCAGTAGACACTTCCAAATGAATCAGACATTGAGATCCATACGTGGAGTAAGAGGTCTTGTAAATTACTACAAAGATATGGCCACAGTGCACTTTCTCCACTTGACCCTATCTAACATTATTATTACTCAATATCAAAGTTCAAACCGAGATGACTTTTTCACCTCTTTTTTTTTTTTTTGGATTTAAATGATAGGGATACTTTTTCTCTTCCACTTCCTAAACAAATATCATTTAATTTGTACAAAAGAAATGAGGAACAATATGAAGACCTCAATATCGTTTAGTGGAACAAATACCATCGATCTCTTTCCCACCAAATTTCAAATAGACAATCAACATAGTTTTTTAGAGCAGTACGTTCGGCTATGTAAAGGGTCTTTTTAATTAGCTAGTAAATCATAAAGAAAAATATTGCACACCCAGCTCTGCACCACTTCTCAAAATTTTGAGAGTTATTTTCATTACACATTTCTCTCTCTTTATTCGTGTGAATTTACCAAAAAATTTCTCTCTCTCTCTCTCTCTCTCTCTCTCTCATGGCACAAGATAGGGTGACAAGATGCGCTAGGATGATAAATTAGGAGGAATGTGAAAAGGAAAAAAAATTAGAAAATTTTAGGTCAAATTAAAATTTTCTATCTTAGACTATCACCTCAATTACATTTAACTCCATGAACTATATCAAAAATCACGATCAACCCCCTAATATTTAAAAGTACGTTACACTTAACTCCTTGCCGTTTGTTTTGCTCATTGAAAGATTAATTCACCCCTCAACCGTTTGTTTTGGAAAGGGGTAAATTAGTATGTCTACTCAATTAATTCTGTTAAACTTAACACCAAATGGTAGGAGGACATTGAAACAAAATTAATTATAACTCAGGGGGTTAAGTTTAATTAGGGTGATAGTTAAGGGTGTGAAGGTGTAGTTTAGCCAAGTTTTTAATAGGATGTATAAGAAATGAAGAGTTGGATATAGTGATAAGCAAAAGATAAAAAAAAAAGTTAGTTTTTTCTTCCAAATTTGAAGAAATTTTGCAAAATGGGGTGTGAGTACTCCTACTTCCTCATGAATTTTCTTTCATGCTATTTAACATTATCTAGGCAAATATAATTCACATATTGCATCATGTATAAAATATTTCTGTCTTATTTAAGTCGCTTGCTCATTGCAATTTTCCATGTATGTACTCTTAAAATTCAAAATTGAGCAGGGAGGGTCTTATATTGGAGGTGTCATGATTTTGTTTTTGTATTATTTTCCCTTTTGATATTTCTCTCCTTGTTTTATATGTACCCTTAAAAATCAAAGTTGAGCCAGAAGGGCCTCATGTTGGAGGTGCCATGAATTTTCCCCCTTTTGACATCTTTCTCATCTTTGCATTTTAGGTTAGGGTATAGATTATTAGGAGGTGTTTTCCTCATTGATACTTTTTTTTTTGAAAAATAACATTTGCACTATAATGGGTTTCTTCTATACATCATTTCCCATCACCAGTAGTATGTAGGAGTGTTCACACGTTGATCAGTTTATGATTAACTTGTCGCTCAATCCTTGTATGTTGGGTTACAAAGTGAGTGACCTGACATACTGAAATGATTGAGTTATTGATTACATCTTTTACAAAAAAATTTTTGTTGGATGCAGCTAATTTTGTTGCATCCAACGAGATTGCTAGAGCAACTACGAAGGGACAGCACATGTATCTAACCCATATATACTTCCGGGATATATCTAACGTAGAGGGACGTGGTCAACAGGCTAAGCGGGATACAAATGCCCATACCTATTATCTTTTTGATTGCTTGAGTGACTTGCCTATACCTATTATCTAACCTATATGGGCTAGGTTTGGCAATTCCAATCCTACTTTTGACAACGATGCCTTATTTGGTTAGATCAAGTTCATTGGATTCATAAACCGTCCTAATATAGGATATGATTGTGAGAGATATTTGGCTGGCAGTCAAAACTTATTTGAATATGTCTTAGAATTCATTCAAGATGTGAGCAAAAGAACATGATCTATCGATTCCTTTTATTGGAATTTTGTTTTATTTTTTATTGTTATATAATTTATGTGGAGTAAGATTTAAATCCCTAAGCATATCTATTAGAAATATAGAACAATGCTATTTGACCTAAAGGTTATTGGCCGCACTTTGTTTCTACTTATTTATTCATTAATTTTTGTATCCAATTACTAAGACCACCCATTTGAGTCTAAATATGTCAAAAGTAACATTGATTTTGAAGTTTGAATCATATGTAGATAAAAGTTATCCATATGTAGTGGATTGAGGTGACCACTCAATATTACTATATTCAGTTATATATGATTTTCATATCTGACTTACTAAGTCTGTCTTGAAGTTGCTTAATAGATTGATTAGGGAAAGATTAAATTGACTAAACAACATTTATTGTGCAAGTGTGCTCTTATTTCCGTATGTATAATCAACACCTAATTTCTGCACCCGAGACACATTATTTCTCCCTATAGTTAAGTGTTGACTTTAATTTCTATCACAAGCGTGTGCGTTTCATTTTTTTATGATAATGCTGCAAATCCTAGGTGAGATTCTCCAACTATGAACTATGGTGCTTCCAATTAGCACCGAAAAAGAAAAAGAAAAAAGGGACGGTTTTAAACCAAGGTTCATTAGAAAATAAATTGTTTCCTTAAAGCACACGTAGGGGCGGTTTTTCAATAATTTAAGAGTTTGATTTCTTTATCCAAATCCATTATTCAACTCAAAGTTTTAGTAAATTCAGAAATAAAGAACACTTATACCGGTCAAAATTATAAAGCAGACTCCATAGAGTACTTGAGTCGCTATTTATTATACCCTATAGTTTCTTGCAATGTTCTTTTGCTTTCAAATTAGAGATGTGGGCCACTGTTCACTGTTTAATAGTCATGCTGCTAGACTTTTTTTTTTTGGACAAGTAATTAAGGAGAAGAAAGTCATACTGCTAGGTGCTAGCTGTTCATGTATAAATAGGGTACACATATGACCTGAAAGCCACTGCATATGATTCAAAAACCAAACTAGAAGAGAAAGAAGAGAGGAAAAATGGCAATGGAAAGTACCAAAAATGAGTCATATTTTGTTTTCATGAACTACGATCCGGAATATGAGCGCCTACGAGCTGATCGGTCAGTCATGTACTTGCATTACATTATATATTCTTTCATTATTTTTTTGGTATAAATTATGTTACATGTTTTTCTTAATGAATCTTTTAATGTCATTGTCTCACTTCACTTTGTTTCTTTCTTTTATGGCCTTTTTTTATATACAAAAGAACAAAGAAAGGGGCATATGAGCTTGATTTGTATCTAAGTAAGAAGCATGATGAGCTTCTAGCAAGCACCCTTGAGCCAGGCAGCTACAAGAAGACATTATCTTTGGTCATTGTTGATGGGTTTTCTGTAGAAATTACTGAGGATCAGGTATTTCTATTTTAGACATAGTTTATTTCAAAATGCATGATTTTTCAGTTTTAGGTAAAAATAAAGTCAACCAAGTCATGCTTATCTCTAGCTTTTTGATGGGTTTATTTTATTTATTTCGTTAATGTTTTGAAACAGGCCAATGAGCTTCGATCTGCAAATGGAGTGAGGATTGTGGAGAAGAATCAAGAGCTTGCTTAGTGTGGCATTCTAGTATAGAAGATGTTTAATATATATGTCGGTTGGGACATTTCTTAGCAACTGTATCACTTATCTTAAAGAGTTTAGGTAAAATCAAGAGAGATTTGTTTTGAGAATCTCCTGTATTGATGCAATTATAATGCTAGCCATCTAGTTTTGGAGGCTTTATGCAGGTTCAACTTGTTTCTGAAGTGTCCAAGTATTATATATAACTAATGCTAAGAAGTTTTGATTGTGTAGTTGAAGACAAATTTCATTCTCTTTTCTTAAGCCATATATTCTCAAATGATTTGATTTGATTTGATTAAGCATATTCAGATTTAATGGTTGAAATCAAGTGGCATAAAAACATAAATTCAATTGACAGCAACAGCCTTATTAGTGCTCTGGTCATAAGTTTTAAACTAAGACTTCATGAATCTCACGAGGGATTATTAGACCAACCCTGGGGTTATTATTGGTGTATCTGATACTGATTAGGTCCTAAGAAATATGGATTATTAATGCTTATAATTGCTTTAAAACAAGACATATTCCATGACAAATTCATCACATATACTTAGCAGTAATGCACAGAATCAATTTGAAAAGCCGAATGCTAAACCAACTAGAAACAATAAACATACTAAACAAAAAAAGATTAAAAAAAGGGACTAAAATATACATGTACACAACATATATTTATAGGTATGTAAATATGTACGTATATATATATGTATTAAATCTCCATAATATATATATATTGGGATGTAAACTTGTTTCTTTGCGTCCTACTGAGCTCATTAATACCTCATCCCCACGTAGACATGCACAAAAGGCCAAAAACAATGGACTGAGGAGGTAGATTCCATGGGAAGCATAGTACAAGTGAATTGTTTTTTGCCTGAACGTAGTACAAGTGATTTTTTTTTTTTTTGAGAAGCGTAGTACAAGTGATTTGATACATCTCATAGAGGTCTTTTGGCCACTTTATCTACTTAAGGCAACGAGGAACAGTTCAAATTACTGCAAATTTTGCTTGAAATGGTTCTACTTCTCAGCAAGTTTGAGAGAGAGCCTGCAATTCTGGCATATGGGTCATATGTAGCACTGTCGATCATCACGTGCAACCCTGGTTAGCACCTAGCTACTCTCAGTGTCCCCACTAGTACAAACCCTCACTTTCAATGGTTAATTTGAAATCAAATCCTAGGCCCCCAGTCAATTATTTTCCATTGTTGAAACTTATAGAAAGTTGAAAACCCAGACATCCATTCAATGTGATATCCAAAAGCTCACTAGATGTTAGTGCGGATTCTAAATAATTAACCATATTGGGTCCATGTTGTGAAGATTTGAGCCAGAAAATGCCTTCACAAAGGCTCGGGTATAGTGTCATTGGTGTAGGAAGGCTATCCTTTTTATTTTATCTTGGTCATGTTTTCTTTTAGACCTCAATGATTTTGCAGGTTGCGAGGGGCCAATAACAATAGGATCAAACAAATTATACCTCAGCATGCATTTCACATGTACGGACAATTATTCAAAAAGCCCCATTTGCCTACTCTTGGTTTGACTGAAGAAAAAAAAAGTCATGATTACTGCACTACTTGATGGTAAAGAAAATCTGTAACTTTTTCCCCCTCTTTAGGGCCATACGTAAAGGATTTGTGTGTGTGTGTGTGTGTGTGTGTGTGTGTGTGTGGGTGGGGTAATTACTAGGTACGTCGGATGGAAATATATTTAAAAAGTTCAACGCATTAAAAGAAAAAAACAAACACACAAAAATTTGAAAAAAAGTCATTTAACTTATAAAAATTCAAAGTTAGAGACTCTCATCTTCTTTTTTCACTTAGCCACAAGAAAACAATATATCATATATGTAGTAAAGGTCAATCCT
Source organism: Quercus suber (assembly GCF_002906115.3). NCBI lineage: Eukaryota > Viridiplantae > Streptophyta > Magnoliopsida > Fagales > Fagaceae > Quercus > Quercus suber. The sequence continues at coordinate 243,469 of NW_027069730.1, forward strand.
TGTAGCGAGAGCAATAAACGGAAGGTTGGTGCTGTATTTAGCAGGGAAAAAAAAAAAAAAAAAAATCTAAGACCACATGCTCTTAAGCCAAACTTTGCTATAACTCTGATATTACAAATTGTGAGTAGTAAAGAAAAAGTAATATGTTCATGTAAAAGTGATAGACAATTAATTATAGTTTGTCACATAGGATAATTGTGAAGAATAATGTGGTCTTAGAATGACTCTGTACTTGTTGCTTGCTTCTTTGACTTAGCTCTTTGTTGGCCTTTTAAAAAAAATTATAAATATTTTATTATTATAAAAAATACATTGTTGAGAGAGAGAGAGAGAGAGAGAGAGAGAGAGAGAGAGATTCATGGTTACTCCTTGTTGATTTTGGAAGCCCAGTAGCAGGAAGAAGCCCAACAAAATGGACAGAAAAGAGTTAGTGGAATGATAGAAAAAACCATTAAACCCGAATGACAGGAATAATTGATTATAGGCCTAGAAAGTAAATAAATGGGTCTTGAAGAAAGCAAACGGGCTTAAAGAAGCCCCCAAAGAGAAGTAGTAAACCTATGGGCACTATGTTATATAAAAAAGTGAGAATGGGTCACAGCAAACCCGAATAATGCAAGTAAAGAAAGTAAGGGGTTAATAGAAAACCCATGAGTCCCAAGGATGAAGGATAAAGTAATTAGGTCAGGGAAGCCCAAAAGAGTTAGTAAAAACTCATGGGAACGCATAATTAGTAAAAGGGCCAAGGATGCCTAAGGAAAGCAAATGGGTCAAGGATGCCTAAGAAGAAATAAATGGGACAAAGGAGCCCACAAGCAATGTAATAAGAAAGCCCAAAGTAGCATGGGTGTTGAAAAATTTAGACTCCGGTTGATAGAATTAACAAGTTTTAAACCCAAGTTGTTAATTAGATTTATTATAAATACAACTTGTTAAAGCAAGCAAACATCAATATCATGTCAAAATTATGTAGCGGAAAAATAAATAAGACAAGATATGATAATTAAGGAAAACTAATAAAACAAACTAGTTTCACAGTAAAAAACCTAGGAGGAAACCTTCCCAAAAAGTAATCCACTATAGTAAAGAGAAATTTCAGATCTAGTACAAAACCTTTGTCCCTAGACTCTACAATCTCCGTAGATGAACTCACAGCAGAAATCTTCTACCGCTTTAGAATCTCTGAACTCTTTAATATATGAACACTACCCTTTGATGTTGCACAGATCCCAATACGTGACTAACTCCTTTGCACGAATCCTAGTACGTGACTCACTCACCAACTTGAGGAAGAAGAATGTTGGCTGCAAAGTTCTTCACTTCATCAACAATGAAGATTAAGAAGCACTTGGTTACAAAACTCTAAGGCGCAAAGACGCAGTAGCTTCTTTCAGAGAGAATAAGGAATCGGTCACCTTTTACATATGTTCTCCTTGTATTCTCTTGTGTGACGGCCTCTAAAATAAGCCTTATATAGGTCTAGGGTTGTGAGAAAATAAATCCTACACAAATACAAAAGCTTGGCCCAAAAATCAGATTTGAAAATTTTGATTTTCGTAACCTTGATAGATAGTATCTGTCGAGCCTCATTAAACCTCGATAGATAGCTAGGTGTTGAGGAGGTGTCGAGAAGCTGTCGAGGGGAACGGAGCTTTCTCGATCGATCTACCAGCTGTCGAGAAGGTGTTGAGATTGTGATATCAATCAACTGAAGAGCTCGATAGATAACCAGCTATCGAGAGGTGTCGAGCAGCTGTCGAGATATCTGTTCGCAGGTGTCGAGCTATTTGTCCAGCTTTAATGAACAGCTTTTCTTCACTTGTTTCTTGGTCCAATCTTCATGGCTTTAATACTAGACTTGAATAACATGTTTCTTGAAGTATTAAACACATCCTAGATCTATCCAATTACAAGTAAATTGCGTTTTATCAAAAGATTAGTCAATTACATAAAAATTGGCATATGTTCTTAACAAGTGAAACACATATGTCCTAACAATCTCTCCCTTTGGCAATCCGTGACAAAACCACAGCTAACAAATGAACATATGAGAGAAGTCATAAATTACTCAACTTATATTCACTTATTGAATACAATAAAATCTATCTTAACACAAACTCTTGAAAAATTTTGCAAGAAGAGAGTTTATGGCAAGTAGACTTTGACAACCTGGATTTTTAAAACACTTTAAACAAAACTCATCAAGGCATCTTAGTGTGAAACAGAAATAATAGATTACATATAAGTAAAGAAACATGTGTATAAAGAAAGAAAAGAAACAACACATGTAGAGGTAGGTGAAGAAAACATACATCAGCATATAAAGAAGATAAGCACAATGTATGTAAACATGGTCACAAGACCCAAGGTACAAGAAGAAGGAGGTAAGAACTCCCCTTAACAAGATGAAACACAACTCCCCCTAACATATAGAATCTTAGAAAAAAAACCACATTACAATTTCTCCCCCCTTTTTGTCATGATTGACAAAGGGTACAAGAAGTTATAAAGCTTCACATGTGAAACATAAAGTTGATCAAGAATGATCAAGGAGGCACAAGGAATCCATATAAATGCATGAATGTAATGAAACAAGATGCTATGGATGACAAGATAAAAGAAGGATGCAAAACATATGAAAAACAAATCTCTCAACAAGAGAAAAATATTAAGCACATGGATCCCAAACACATACACACACACACTAAACAAGTCTAACTAATTTTATATTTCAAAAACAAGTCAAGACAGTTTAGTGAGTATACATTAACACATGTAAAACCTTGTGATGATCAAATCACATTGTACTTGCACATGTATCAAGAGTAGCAAAGAATATTGCATGTTGTGTGTGAAAAATATCGCAAGATTACATATGTGTATATATGTTATGACGATTTGAGATATGAGAAAATCACTTTAACTCACACACAATCATAACTGTTTGATGGGGACTATCACTTTTGAGGTACATCTTATAACTCTCATATCTCCTATAATATACGCTTGCAATCATATTTAAAGCATTTTTGATCTTTTTGCTTTTTATTTTCTTTGCATGTTTCTTTTATTCAGCATATCATGCATGGGTATATAAGAAAAAGAAAAGAAATACCCAATGATATTTGACATTCCAATTTTGCTATGCCGAAGTACATAAATGTCATTGACACTGCACTTTTGCTATGTCGAAGCATACAGGTGTCATTTTATGATTGGCAGGCAACAGTAGTGAGATGGTTATTTATGTCTTTCTCTTAGGATTTTCTAGTCATTCCCGTCAAAAAGAGTGATACGAGTGTTAAGTTCAAAAGATAACTTAATCTTACTCATTACAAATAAGAGCCACAAAACTCACTTGTTTAGTTATGCATAGAGAAGCTCATCTAAGTTACAAAAGATACAAATTTTAGAAAATTTTGTTTCAATGGCCATTTAAGGTACATAAGTACCAATGTACACAGAGCACACATTGTTTTTGTATTTTTCTGATTTTTCAAATTTTTATTTTTATTTTTATTTTAAAAACAAAACAAAATAAAAACTAAACAACCAAATAAAAATAGACAAACAACATGAAAGCATGAAAGAAATATGCATATACATGAAGGCATGATAGAAAGTTGCAGATGCATGAAAGCATGATTCCAAAAGTAAAAAAGCTCAAAACTTTTAATAACTCTCCAAACAAAGGTGTAGGTCCTTGAGAGGAAACCTGTGACCATTTGGACAATTGCTTATAAGGATACAACTTAAAGTAATTAGGACGGATGTGTCCAGAAACACCACAATAGTGACAAACATGAGGTCTAACAAAAGATTTAGAATTAGCCAGATCAGTTTTGGATTTCATACCTTTATTACCTTTCTCAGATTGTGGCACAAAGACAATCCTTGATCCAGAAGCCATGGAAGAGGAGGAGCGGGAGGAAACAACATATCCTAAGCTAGTCTTATCAGAACTAGGCTTTTGAGCACTCAATACCTCATCAAGTTTTGCACTAGACATCCTCTCTATTTGAGTTTTAGCTTGACTAAGCTTAACCTCAAGATTCTTGACATTCTCTTCAAATGAGGTGTTCTCTACAATAAGAGTCTCAACTAACTTTGTAGTCTCATATAGCTTGACTAACAGATCAATTTTTTCAGTTTTTACCTCATTCAGGTCTTTTTTACAAAGATGAGAAGTCTTTTAAGATTTTATGAATTCAGTGCATAACTTATCATAAGCTTCTTGAAGGGTCAACTTCTTGGGTACTTCATCATCAGAAGAATCCCCACTATCACTAGCATTCTCCACAATCACCTTATCAGTTGTGGCAACAAAGGCACAACATGATGACATTCATCCACAAACTCATCAAAAGAGTCATCCTCAGTATCATTCCAAGTAGCAACCAACCCTTTATCTTTTGACTCCTTGGTCTTTTCCTTCATGATGTAGTTTGGGTACTCTATCCTCATATGACCAAAATCTTTGTACTCATGGCATTAGATAAGGGGTTTCTCATTCTTGTCCTTCCTAGAGGATTTAGGTTTCCTAGGAGGTTTACCCTTATCCTTTTTCCTAAATCGAAGAAGCTTGATAATCTCATCAATTATGAAGGTTAGATCCTCATCCTCATCTTCACTTTCATCTTCATCTTCAGAGTCCTCAATCTCTTCCTCTATACCCTTGAGAGCCAAGTTTTTACTCTTTCCACCTTTTCCCATTGAGCCTAATCCCATCTTATAGGTTTGAAGGTTTCCTACAAGTTCAGTCAAAGAAATTTGATCAATGTCCTTTGCTTCTTCAATGGCAGTGGTCTTGGCATGGAATATTTCAAGTAAGGACTTAAGGATTTTCCTAACTATTTTGGATTTTGCAATACATTCTCCAAGGTTGAAGGTAGAATTCACATTATCCTTGAGCTTAGCATAGAACTCATCAAAGGTTTCATCCTCCTCCATCCTTATTTCTTCAAAACTACTAGTGAGTCTTTGAAACTTCACAGTCTTTAATGTCTTGGTACCTTCATAGGTGATCTTTAGAATGATCCATGCTTCCTTGGCAACTTCTGTGGATGATATTTTCTTGAATTCCTCATTGGTCACCCCACAAAACAAAACATTCAAGGCCCTACTGTTGAAATTTGCCACTATGATTGTTGCATCATCCCAATCCGCTGGCGTTTCCTTTGGCTTAATCTAGCCAATTTCAACAGCTTGCTATACCTGTTCACCTAGAGCCTGCAAAAAGACTTTCATACGAACTTTTCAGTACGTATAATTAGTTTCATCAAATAAAGGAGGAATCAAAAGAGATTGTCCACAATCCATGAGAACAGGGGTCAAGGATCACGCTCAGGAAATTTATCCAATCAGAGTGTACCCGCTTTAATACCACTTATTGGGAAATTTAGATCCCGGTTGATAGAATTAACAAGTTTTAAACTCAAGTTGTTAATTAGATTTATTATGAATACAACTTGTTAAAACAAACAACATCAATATCATGCAGCGGAAAAATAAATAAGACAAGATATGATGACCCAATATTTATTAGTCTTAGTCTTTTCTAATAAGAAAATTAGTAAGTTTTGAGTAAGGGAGATAGCTTTTTCTTCATTTCAAATTCAAATAGATCTATCTAATAGTTGATTAAAATTTATGAATTTAAGGATATATCCATCATTAAGTAATTTAAAAGTTTAAATGATTTAATATGTAGTGTATATGAATAGATATATATATATATATATATATATATAAATAAAGAAGAAGAAGAAAAATCTGAAATATAGTTGAAATAAAGAGACCTTTGTCCTTGGCAGAGAGTGCAAATCCATGCCATATAGGCCTTTGGCTCCTTGCCAAATCCCATATAATTATCAAGACACTATTTGTTAACTCTCCCCAAAGGCCTCAAGCTTGCCTTGTTGTTGGCAATGCTAGAAGTCCTTGAGGGAGAGTGAGCAAAAAATGCCTCGGATTCATAAACACAAGGAACTTAATTTCTTGCAAGCAAGGCACAGCCTTTTCAGCCTCCCTCGCAGGCTCCTTAACCTTAACCCAATTGCCTCAAAAAGTAGAACTTTTTTAGGTGGTTCAGTTGAGAAGCCCTTGAGGGAGAGTGAGAAACCAATGCCTTTGTTTCTTCCTGTAATCCTGTTTGTTCGTTGACGAGTAATGACCTAATGAGGTCTAGCTCTATTTATAATGCATAAAAATGAATGTGTGGAAAAATAATGTTGAAATATCTTTGAGCTTATTCGGTGGGGTCTCCTTATCTTGCACTTGAAAATTAGTGGCAAAACCAGCTGCGAGGTTTTTCCCACCTTTATCATTGTTATAGTGGTAGCCATTGTCAACTTGTCACATGTAGAATCCATTATATAATAATAATACATGAAAACAGCAAGAAAATGTGCCTCAACTTGTGCAAATTATAGCCATGTTTGGTACAACTTTTTTCACAAGCTATTAAAGTGATGGGTTGTGATATTTTCATATAACTCATTTTGACCCTACTTTTATTATGTATCAATCAAAACTTTTCATTCTAACAATTATAAAAGAGCCTTATAAAAATGATATTGTAGTAATCACAAAAAGAAGTAATTATGATGTTCATTTATTATGTTGTCAAAATTCATTAATCGCATTCATTGTCACATCGGTTTGTAATCGTTTTGTAATAGTTTTAGCATTTTTCTTTCAAGCCAATCCAACAATTTTGAACAGCTCATGAGACCTTTGGACCATCATGGACTACCCTAGAAATTAAAGCAAAAGGAGTTGGCCCTTACGAACCTAGATGCAATGGGCCATGGCAGCTTTAGGAACTTTTTTTAGGGTGGTCACTAAAAAATTTAAATTATACAAAATTTAATAAAAAGACAATTTGAATATATTAACATTGGAAAAAAAAAAAAAACACACACACACACACAAATACATGAAATATTACATATTTTTTTTGTACTAACAAAGAGAACAAGAAAAAGTATAGACTAATAAAAGATAAAGTGCAAATTGAAAATGCTAATATGAGAATAATAAAGTGACCACAATAATTTCATAATAAATCTTATGCAACAAGTTGTTAGCTTGTTATTGGTGGGTAAAACATGTCAATATTGAACCCGAATTAGAATTAGTAACAATTTACCACATAAGATTTATTATGAAATTTGTGGAAATGTTATGGATTTAGCATTACTCTTATATTTATTGAGCTCAAATTCTTATGATTTTCATCTAAAGATATTCAACATATTTATTAGAGTGCTCAAAATATGTTCATTTAGTATATAATATATATATATATATATACACACACATTTTTTTCAAGTCAAGGTGGTCATAGAACATATTAGTTTAAAATAACTATTTATATAATTTTTTTTTTTGACAAGTGAGGGTGGTCCTAGGACCACCCTTACATACAAGTAGAGCCACCAGTGCCTAGGCGAGGCAATAATCTTTACCTAATCTTAAGAATAAAGCAGCTTTAGGACGCTAGGCATCTCAACCTTATCTTTCATAAAATGAAATGGCAATAAGTGCAAACATAATTCCTCACTGATATTCCTTGATTCCTACATTCTTCTTCTTCTTCTTCTTCTTCTTCTTCTTTATTTATTTATTTATTTTTTATATATATCTTTTGCTTTTCAATCTTTACAGCCAATAGCATATCTTCGACCTGGATAATGTGCTTAAACACCTACAGTTATATCGTCTTTCTCAATGATAGTTTGGCATAACACATTATGTTAAGCATTGAGCACAAGTTGTATCGGATCGTACAAGGTATGGAACATTTTACTTTCAGCCATACCATGAGCATCCACACCAGCTTGTGGATACTCTTCTAAAATACAAAAAGTGCTCCAATTCACACATTTTATCCCAAAAACCTTCCACATCAATCTTTGTAAAAATGTCTAAATATACATGATTGTCTTGCAAATGAACAGTAACCGTGCATATATACACGGTAATTGTTTACCGTGTAAACAATTTTTAATTCTTTTTTCTCTCCCCTCTGTCAAACTCCTTCTCTTCTCTAACATTTACAACAACCCAGTGCGCTAGAATAACCACCTCACCACCAAACCCAACGCCACCACCAAACACTGCAATCTAGCAATTTTTTGTACTAACAAAGAGAACAAGAAAAAGTATAGACTAATAAAAGATAAAGTGCAAATTGAAAATGCTAATATGAGAATAATAAAGTGACCACAATAATTTCATAACAAATCTTATGCAACAAGTTGTTAGCTTGTTATTGGTGGGTAAATCATGTCAATATTGAACACGAATTAGAATTAGTAACAATTTACCACATAAGATTTATTATGAAATTTGTGAAAATGTTATGGATGTAGCATTACTCTTATATTTATTGAGCTCAAGTTCTTATGATTTTCAAGTAAAGATATTCAACATATTTATTAGAGTGCTCAAAATATGTTCATTTAGTATATAATATATATATATATATATACACATTTTTTTCAAGTCAAGGTGGTCATAGAACATATTAGTTTAAAATAACTATTTATATAATTTTTTTTTTGACAAGTGAGGGTGGTCCTAGGACCACCCTTACATACAAGTAGAGCCACCAGTGCCTAGGTGAGGCAATAATCTTTACCTAATCTTAAGAATAAAGCAGCTTTAGGACGCTAGGCATCTCAACCTTATCTTTCATAAAATGAAATGGCAATAAGTGGAAACATAATTCCTCACTGATATTCCTTGATTCCTACGTTCTTCTTCTTCTTCTTTATTTATTTATTTATTTATTTATTTTTTATATATATCTTTTGCTTTTCAATCTTTACAGCCAATAGCATATCTTCGACCTGGATAATGTGCTTAAACACCTACAGTTATGTCGTCTTTCTCAATGATAGTTTGGCATAACACATTATGTTAAGCATTGAGCACAAGTTGTATCGGATCGTACAAGGTATGGAACATTTTACTTTCAGCCATACCATGAGCATCCACACCAGCTCGTGGATACTCTTCTAAAATACAAAAAGTGCTCCAATTCACACATTTTATCCCAAAAACCTTCCACATCAATCTTTGTAAAAATGTCTAAATATACATGATCGTCTTGCAAATGAACAGTAACCGTGCATATATACACGGTTATTGATTCCGTGTAAACAATTTTTTAATTCTTTTTTCTCTCCCCTCTGTCAAACTCCTTCTCTTCTCTAACATTTACAACAACCCAGTGCGCTAGAATAACCACCCCACGACCAAACCCAGCGCCACCACCAAACACTGCAATCTAGCACAGAGAATTAGACCAAAATCAACAGAAAATTAACCCAAAATCAACGGAAAAGCAATTAGAAAATCCAACTCAAAATCAAGACAAACCCACTGAAAACCTAACTCAAAATCAATCAAAACTCATTGGTAAACCCAACCCAAAAATAGTACAACCCCATCGAAAAATCCAGCTCAAACCATACTCAAAGAAAAACTCACATGAAATGCCTAACGGAGCTGGATTTGCTGCCGTTGCTGCTGCCCGATCTTCCATTGCTGTCGTCGGTTGGGGGTGGGAGGCGAAGGATCGGTGGTGGAGGAAGAGAGGGAGGAGCAAAGGAAAGAGGGAGGGCGAAAGCGAGAGGGAGGCCGAATTGGCAGAGGGCATCGACGGTGAGTTGGATTGGCGGCGATGGTGGGTTGGGTGAGGCGGCTGTAAGGAAGAGAGTGAGGGAAAGAGAGAGAGCTGATTTTTTTTTATAGGAAGTGAGAGAGCTGATGTTGAATGTGTTTATGAGAGGGAATGGGTATTAATAAATAATAATAAGATAGTAAAAAATATTATTTAATTAGAATAGATGTGTAAAATAGATTAACTGATGTGGGTGTTTTGAAAATATGGTAGTGTAAAATAGAAAAAGTATGTTTTTAGTGTAAAATAGATGAAATTTTTTAGACGAACTGATGTGATTGCTCTAAGGTCATATTTTGACAAAGTGACACATTGACATTTATGTTCATTGAGCCACTGGACTAGTCCTAAACCATAGGATCATTTTGGGCTTGTTCAGCCCAATTTTCAATCTAATTGTTAGATTTACTTGGTATGTTGAATTTTGTTTGTTTTTAGACCCCTTAAAACACAACTAGATTAACCTAATTAATAAGCCAAGTTATTACTTAATCCAAATTCCAGATCTAGGTTAACACAATCATATAATCATATCAATATAAAATGCGGAATATAAAGAACACAAAGATATGATGACCCAGGAAAACCAAATCAATAAAAAACCTAGGGAGGATTTAATCTAGCCATTCTCAAGGTAAACCTGAATCCACTATGAAAGAATCGAAGTTTTACAATAGCGACTTAGACCACTAACATCCTATTGTTACCCACCAGTAGAAAACTTACTGACACGACCACCGACTCCTTCTTTCTTAGATTCTCCAGCAAGTACAAGCACTCCTACTTACGTATCTTTAAGCTCTTCAGTGCAGCAACTGAATGATCATCAAGCTATCAATGAAATCTTCTTCTTGATAATCCTAAGCATGTGTGAAGGCAACCACCTCTCAGATCTCACAAGAAATTCACACACACAGCAAATAGAGCGACCTCTAAAACGTGGCTAGGATTTCCCTTTTATACCTAAGGTAAAACATAAAACCCTACACGTCATATGAGCTTAAGGCTGAGTTGGAAATTCTACAGAAAAAACAATCTGCACGACTTTCAATCGATCGAGTCTAATTTTCGATCGATCGAGTTAGTCAGAATTGCACACTCAATTCTGCAGTTAACTCGATTCCAACTTTATATAAAAGACATACTTTGAGCAAGTCTAAAACAAGACTAACAACCTGTTTTGATCATAGTTTGCCAACAATACAAATTAGAGTTCTAATACATTAGTTCCTAAGTACTTAGAACCTAACAAACTTTATTGGGCCTCATGTTCCCTTGAAAATGTCTAAATCATCTGCCCTATTACCTTGTAGGTGTATCTACTCAGTCTTTGGGTTAGTCTTAGACATAGATAAACCCAACCCAAATTTAGCACAAGTAGCGGGAGTATTGCAAAGGGAAAAGAAAAAGGCGAAACATCAAATTACTATTTTCATAATACTTTTTATACATTAGGTAAAGAAGGGAGATTTGGACCTACATCTCTATTGGAAATAGGGGCGGAGCTAAGTAATGCATTGGGGGCCATGGCCCCTCCAAATTTTTTAAAATCCTCTCTAATTGTAGGGAAAATTAGATTTTAGTCTCTTTGATTTAAGAGGTGGCCCCCATAAGATAAAAAATTGGCCCCCCCGCCTACACGTCAGCCATAAGAACTCCCTTCTCTCAGAAAATTATTATGTACTTTCGGAGTACCATAAATGCGTACTCCCTCATCTCACGTGAATGATGGATCCCACTAATTAAATTCATGGTGAGACCTACCATTCATGTGAGAGGAGGGAATACGCATTTATGGTATACCTACTCAGTCCTATTACCCTATAGGTATATCTACTCAGTCTTTGGGTCAATCTTAGGCATAGATAAACCCAACCCAAATTTAGCACAAGCAGCGGGAGTATTGGGAAGGGAAAAAATAGGTGAAACGTCAAATTACTATTTTCATAATACTTTTTATACATTAGGTAAAGAAGGGAGACTTGGAACTACATCTCTATGGGAAATAGGGGCGGAGCTAAGTAATGCATTGGGGGCCATGGCCCCTCCAAATTTTTAAAAATCCTCTCTAATTGTAGGGAAAATTAGATTTTAGTCTCTTTGATTTAAGAGGTGGCCCCCACAAGATAAAAAACTTGGCCCCCCTGCCTACATGTCAGCCATAAGAACTCTCTTCCTTCAGGAAATTATTGTGTACTCTCGGAATATCATAAATGCGTACTCCTTCCTTTTACATGAATGGTGGATCTTACTAATTAAATTCATGGTGGGACCTATCATTCATGTGAGAGAATGGAATACGCATTTATAAAACTCCGGGAGTACCTAATATTTTTCCTCTTCCCTCACCTCAAATCCCCACTTTTCAGTCATAAAGATTCATTCATTTTTTTTTTTTCCGTTCTCCATTAAAAGCATAGCCACTGGCAGTTCCTTTCTTTATTTATTTAATTATTTTTTTGCTAAGAGCCTAAGACCATATCCCATTTATTGATGTCCATGTCCATGTCCTTTACTACAGTTTTACCCCTCACTTTTACCATTTCTTAGTCATTCAATTTTCCTAGTAGGATAAAGTCATAAAATTGAGGTGTAGTACATTATATTTCCCAATTAAACTCTGTATTGAATTTAATTGTCCTTAAAAATGATAATATTGTTTGTATTTTATTTGTCATGGTAAACATGTGTTTGAATTTAATTAAGAAACCTAATGTATTAAACTTTAGATATTGTACTTAAGTTTTGCAATTTTCCAAAACTATTACAATATCCCTTTGCACTTTATAGCCACCCAAAAGACTCTACTCATCGCCATTACCGAATGCTCTCTTTTCAATTTCTCTTCACTAATTCTTCCTTACGATGCTCAATTGGTCGATTTTGAGTGCTAATATGAATTACACTTATATAAAATTCTAGCAGTAATCTTACATATATATATATATATATGATACATATATAGTTAAGACTTACTTTGGATTTAATGTTTGTTTTTCTAAACTAAAGCACCAAGACATGTATGTATGTATGAATGTCATATTTTGAATTTTTCTTGAATTGCAAATGAATATGATTGTTTTATCTTGGCCTCCCAAGCAAAAATTCCTAGCTACACCCCTGATTGGAAATTTCGTTGAGTTACAAAACTTTTGACTACTATTTTCATACCTAAATTGTGTGTTAGGTTTCAATTTTGTTCCTAGAACTTGTAATTTATAGTTCAATAGTTCAATGTTGCCTTTATTTTATTTTTAGTCAAAATTAATTACCACAATTGTATATATACGGTCTTTTATAAATTCTTTGATGTTAATTGATGAGAACCAAAGTTAACCGTACATTGAATGGTTAGATTTTATAAATTGATTCAAATGGTTTTTTTTAACGATACAAGTGTTTACCTTTTTGGAATTGAAGCAAGGAATACAAGAGTTTTGGACTTGGCAATCTGCAGCACTAAAAAATTTAAGATTTAAGAAACAATATGAAGTAGAAAGGGGAAGTAAAAAAGCAAATCAGATAGGGAGAGAATGGAGAAAAACTGGAAGAAGAAACATGGATCAGAAAAAGATAAAAGAGAAAGAGAAAACAGGGAGAAACTCTAAGAAAAGAGTCGCACTCACCAATGGGCATCGGGTAGTAATTGTTTTTCCTGCTATTTAAAATTTTAAACTTTTTATTTGAGGTACTTGTTTTCCTTTTAGATAATTATTGAAATAACTATGTATTTATTTCAATATCTAAATAATTTATCACTAATAGAATTGTAAATTTGTAGCCCATCTAAAACATGTAGTATTTTTACTTGAATTTACGTAGGGGGGGGGGGGGGGGAGAGAAGGGGCAAAAGTATATCTCCTTAAAATATATTTGTGATAAGTAAGTATGTATATTACAAGATATTTTTTAAATAGTTGGGGGCCAAGGCCCTCCTAGTCCGAACGGGGCTCCACCATTGAAAGGATTGATTTTCTCATTTATATCTTTGGGTCCGTTTGGATAGCACTTATTGTTGCTGAAAGTTGATAAAAACTGATTGTTGCTGAAAACACTGTAGCAAAATAATTTTTAAATATGTGAATAGTATTGTGGGACCCACTTTTAATATTAAATATTGCGTGAACAGTGTGTGAACAGTGCACGCACAGTACATTTTGTCCTCCAAAAGTCAACAGCTGCGGCAGAAAAAAAAAAAAAAAAAAAAAAAAACGCAGAAAGGAAACGCGCCGCAGCTTAACGCTGTATCCAAACCCAGGCTTTATCAACGACAACCCTTCCCCGAATTCCTTTTTTATTTTTTATTTATTTTTTTAATTTTAAAATTTTAAATTTATTGGTAACCCTTCCCTTGAACTTGTTTGCCTAATCATAGGTATTCCAATTCCATTTTTCCTCATTTTTCATATTGCATAAGCACCTGAGCCTGTTAGATTTTATTGAAACATTTAGTTTTAATTTTATAATTTAGGCCAAAATTCTGCGAATTGAAGAAAGAGATCTAAATAGTCAAATATTATAAGCACTTTTATTTAATTGCTCATTTTCTTTTTCAATAAAAACTTTTTAAAAATAGTTTATTAACAAATGTCCTTAGGGCATTTGTTAACTTTTCTATAATATAATACAATATAAAATTGTATGTGAGTGTAGTGGTGGCGTGGAAACCAATTTGATTTGGAGATTCAAATTTGATTGAGGTATAACTCGTTTGATTCAATAAGTTGTGAGATTATGAGTTTATGATGTGTAAATTCAATTTTTAATATTTTAATAAAACGAAATGCCACATCAATTAAAAAGATGCACACTATTGTTCCATTAGTCACATAAATGTTCATATTTTAAACTCTTTTTTTTTTTTTTTTGAGAAGAAGATTGTAATTTTATTAAGAAGAATCAACCATATTGGTTATGATTACAGCATTAAGATGTAGAGGAACATCTTCTATCCACACTGAAAGCCCACTAACATGTTTACCAAGGATATGAGTAGCAAAATTACTCTTCCTCCTAATATGAAAAAAGTGAATAGTAGAAAAATTCTCAGCTGAGCCTTTAGCTTCCTTAATCAAATGACCATGAGATGCAAAAGAGAGAGCCTTACTCTTCAAAGCATTGATGACTATCTCTGAATCTCCCTTCAAAACAAGGGAAGACAATCCAATGTCTTGTGCAAGAGTTAAAGCCTTGACACTTGACAACTGCTATAGCTTCCACGGATGCACAAAATTTGGGAGATGAATCTTCTTTACCAAGAGGCCATTACCTGTCCCTTATCATCTCGAATTACAACACCTATTCCAGCTGCATTTTCATCTCTGAACACGGCCCCATCAAATTTGATTTCGAAGTAAGAGATCAGAGGAGGATTCCATATAACCCTCTGGGGCACCCGATTGATAGAGTCAGGAGGTTTAGGTGGGATGACTCGAAGAAAGCCAATAAGGCAGCAAGCATATTAGGGACAACTTGAGCAATAGGGAAGAGTTTGTTACTTGGTCTAAGTAGGTTCCTTCTGTATAGATTGTTTAGGCGAAAAGTTGAAGATCCTTTCCTTCCTCAAGCACATACTGCACCGGCTCATGAAATTCGTGAAAGTGAGTGTTGGAGCAAAAATTCTAACATGGATTCGAATCCCAAACTGGGTTGAGATGGGGGCATAGCCGTAAGGCATGAATTTCATCTTTAGAGGCTTGTTGGCACTGATCACAGGTATCATCCACAATAACACATTTTCGGACAAGTTGAGATTTAGTAGGAATAGAATTTCGAATAGCTCACCATAAAAAATTCCTAACCTTATTTTGGACAGCCATATCCCAAACTTTCGTCCAAATTTTCTACAACTGGTGTACTCTGAACAGCAACAGCTTGTTTTTTAGCTAGGAATTTATATCCCGATTTCACAGTGTATACTTCGGATTGAAAGTGAGTTCAAAAAAGTTTATTTTCCATATATCTTCAGCATAAAGGAATAAATTTACACTTGAGGGACAAATAATATTCATATAGTATATTTTATGGTTATAGTTTAACGAAATTTTATTTGTTAAAAAGTCGTAGTTTTTTTATTTATTATTTTTTTATTAAATTTAATTTTTTTGATTCTTTAGAAGAAAGAAAAAGCCAAAAAGGTCAAGGGGGAAATAAAAATCGTAGTTTTTGTCGTTTGATCGTTTCACTTACCTGTGCTGTGCTGTGCCCACCAAAAAAACAGGAGAGAAAAAAAAAAAAAAAAAAAAAAAAAAGAGTTTTGTCGTTCACAACATTTGGCGCGAAAATTAGCAGTATGTATATATATTAGGGTTTCGTTGATTTTGAAACTTGGGGGTTTCTCATCGTTGTTTTGACTTTTGAATAGAAGTAGAAATGGCTTCGTCACCTCCTTTATCAACACCATCACCGTCACCATCTTCAACACTCGGGAAGTTATCCCCTGTGGTCGTCTTCGCTCATGGTGCTGGTGCTCCCTCCTCTTCTGATTGGATGATTAGGTAACTCTTCAATTCTCTTTTTTTTTTTTCCCATTTTTCTCTCATCTGAATCTTACTTTGTTAAAGCTTGTAATTTAAAATTCTTTAATAGTAAAAGTACGTTATGTAATGAAAACCCAGTAATGGGGTTTCAGAGTAAGTATGGTTTGGTGGGTCTGTGAACTGTGATATGGTTTAATTTTTATTTGGGGCATTTGTCTTTCGCGCTCCAATTTCATTGCACAACCCCAGTAGTTGATTTTGTGTTTTATTGGACATTGTGCTTTAATTTGTATTTTAGAAATCACTAATTGCTTTTGTTAAGAAAGGAGGAAAGAATAATATGTATAGATTCCAATTAGCTTAAATGATAAAGTTTATTGTCAGTGAAATAACGAGCATCCGGTTTACACCGGAATGAAATACATTGATGTCTTGGTCTGATGGTAAAGACATCTATCATGAGTGAACGTCATAGTTTCAATTCTTATCATGTGTGTGTCTTTGTGTATAATACAGAATTTGTAGTATTAGTTCCTATAGTTGTGTTTAAAAAATTGAAATTTAAGCTACTTGTTTTTATGCAGATGGAAAGAAAAGTTGGGCAAGGCGCTGAATGCTGTTGAAGTAGTTACTTTTGACTACCCTTGTGAGTTTCTTGATCAATTACTGTGTTACTTTTGTTTTCCCTTTTTCTGGTCTTTATGTTCCTGAAGTTCTTTTGGGATATCAAAAAAATCATATAATTTTTGGGGTAGAGTCTTTCTTTGGTATTTAATATGTTCAGGACACTTGTAGCTTACTGGCTGTTTCTCAATAAAAGCGATTTAAGTAATGCATGAAGTAAGTTGTGTCTAAAATGTATTCTTTAAAATCAAATGTGACGGGGTTGACTCTTGGCAGACATTTCTGGTGGGAAACGAAGGGCTCCTCCCAAGGCAGAAAAATTGGTTGAGTTTCACTCAGATGTTGTCAAAAAGACCGTTGCTAAGTACCCTGGGCATCCGCTGATTTTGGCAGGGAAATCCATGGGATCAAGGTAGTGATGAAATTACTTGAATACAAATTATCAAATGCTTATACACTGTGCAAGTCAATAAGTTTAGGATACTTATGTTGATGCATTTTGATGTGCATGCTTTCAGAAAGTACTGCTATTGATACCTCTGCAAGTCAATCAAACCAGAAACTTTATTGTGGATCAATCAGATATTATGCCATCATAGCTTAGAATATTGGCATTGATCTTTGCAACCTTTCCTTTGTACATCTTATATGGGGCATGTGCTTTATAGTATAAGTTTGAATTCTTTAGGTGGGGCAATGGATCAATTTGCAGATTTGTTTGTGGAATGAATCTCTTTTGTTTTGGAGGAGTAAATTATATACAAACAAACGCCCATGATATTACTATTATGTAACTTGTGCTTTTGTGCAATGCAATTTGAAATTGAAAGTTCGTATAACAGTGAAGTCAAATAGTGTTACATATCATATTTTTTGCTGTGTATTGTACTTTTGCTCTCTTTATGAGTTTTCAATTTTATATTTTTTTGTAGAGTCAGCTGTATGGTGGCTTGTGAGGAAGATATTGGTGCTTCAGCAATAGTTTGCTTGGGATACCCGCTAAAGGTTTTTCATTCTCTAATAAGTTTGTACATATTTCTTATTTGTTATCTACATGCATTAGTGAAGTACAATGGTGCATTAAGTAAAAAATATAGCTGACAAGTGAAAACCAGCTGAGAGGAAGAGAAAATCTGTATTCACTGGACCCAATTAGTTCTCGCAATATGGTTCATATAAAGAGTCAATAGTGAGCTATTCAACGATCCCGCTATTACCGTCTATGTTGATGGAAGAGTGCCATATTAAAAAATTATCACGATAAGCTGAACATTCCTGGGAACTACGTTCTGCAAAGGGGAGCACTGCTTGAATTATTATTGGTTTTAACTTATTGTGTAAATATACGGTTTAGACTGGACATCTTTTGAAGGAACCATGAATATGTGATCATATGATGGAATTTTAGTGTGTTTTATACCTTATATCTTGACATTCTACTATGCCTTCTAGGAAATTTGCAATGCAATGGGGAGTTATGAAAATGTTAGCACTCAGCATACTCTTTAGCAAGTGAATATTTCTCTTTCTTGATATAGTTGTGTTCCCCTTTGCATGTTACCATTTCCATGATATATTGCTAGTTCCCATTTAGTATGGTGTTGATGAGTTGTCCCTTTGTGGCTGTCATACACAAGCATTCCTCCTTAGAGGTAAATCAGGCATGTCTTGGGTCGAAAATAACCCATTTATCCAATGGAGAGCATTAGTTTACATCTATGATATCAACGATAAGGGAAAAATGTCAAGACTGGGAATAATTAAATTTAACATAGTTGCCTTTTTATACAGGGGATGAATGGAGCTGTGCGAGATGAAACGCTGTTGCAAGTTACAGTTCCTATAATGTTTGTACAGGTATTGTCTTCTACAAGCACTATAGTGCCTTTTGAAATGAAATCACACTCGTTGCTAACCTACTGCTAACCTACAAATTCTGGTCCTCGTGATTGCATAAATTTGAGTAACTATATAGCTTTGTAATGATCTGAGTACTTTTTATTATTATATATCTGTTTGTAGACTAGCATAGCGGGCATTGTCGGGTTATTTGTTTTTTTGTATTTAAATACTTATTATGGTATTATCTAAGTCTCTTTGCATTAAATTTTTTTACCATTAAACATGCTTGTATATTATTCTCTCTTATGCTTATGCAATATGTAAGGCTATGATCATGTTCCATGTAGGGTAGCAAAGACACTCTCTGTCCACTGGAAAAGCTGGAAGCTGTTCGTAAGAAGTTGAAACCAAGTATTGGTTTGCATGTGATTGATGGTGGTGACCACTCCTTCAAGATTGGAAAGAAGCACCTTCAAACCAAGGGGTCAACCCAAGATGCAGCTGAAGATCTTGCTGTTCAGGCCATTGCAGCATTTGTATCCAAGTCTACTGGAGCAAGTTAATATCTTTTGAACGCAATATCAAGGGTTGTATAATTTGTCTATATTTTGTTTTGTCAGTTTTCTTTTGATCGGTGGCTTCGTGCCTTATGTAATGCTGATTATTTATATTTAATGCAAGTACCACTCAGTTTTAATCTTCTATTTTATTTAAGGGCGTGCTTTCCTTATCACCTTTTTTTCATGCTTTTGTAATCACTCAAAAGCATTGAAATGCTTGCAGGTATATGTTGCTCCTGTTTTTTTCACGAGCATGGTATTGAATTTACGTCACTATTTCTGGCCCAAAAATCTGCACGTCTTCTATACCATCTAATATTTGGAAAATTTTTGGACGTATTTAATGAATACTTGTACCAAGATTATCTCTGGCTTGCGAATTGGTCCAACTATATTGTCAGAGACTCATATCTTCTGATAGTCATTTGTTTTTATCTGTTTTGGCCTTTCATTTCATGTGCTCGCCCCCATATCTGCAGGGACCTTTTTCCTGCAACCTCCAAAACTACAATTTTATTTTGGGAGGAAATTTACTATTCACTATGGTTCTATGTTTGCCATTTCAAATTAAACCATCTGAATTATTTTCCTTGGATTATTGATAACATAATTCGCAGGATGTTAAAATAGTGAAAAAGGATTGCACCATTATTTTATCCGCAAACAGACATAACATTAAAGATAAAATACAGATATTCTTCTGTAGTACACAGAGTTTGAAGTTATTTTACATGGGCTGTTATTCAGACTAGTCTTATTTATCTGTTATTTAAACCGCTAGGCACCTTCATTTGATATGATCTCAGATAAGTGCTTCTGCAATCAAATAAACACAAAAGTTAGAATACAAAATATGACAGTTGTGTATTATCAGGAATTAGTTGTATTCATTTTCGTTTTTGCTTGGTTTCTTGAAAATTTTGTGGTTTTTGCTGTGTTATGTGTTAATAATTACCAAGGAATTATATCTAATGAGAACTTTTAAGAGGTTGATGATAGCATTAGCACATGCCTTGGTTTTAAGCAGTCATGTTCAGTCGCTGTCGCTTCCGCTGCTGCTGCTGCTGTCACTGTCATTGCAGCTCCTATGAGATTCCTTGGACTTCTTCTTGGTGACACTTTTCTCCTTCTTGTGCTCAGACTTCTTCTCTTTCATTTTCTTCTCAGTACTCTTCCCATGGCAAGCCATGCCATTAGATGCATGGTGGCCTTTGTCTTTGTGTTGGCCATGGCCATGAGCTGGGGTTGCACAGTGACCCTGCTGATTTCCTTTCAGTGCACAGCTTGCCATCTCGGCAGCCTTGTGGACAAGCGAGTTGTCCTTGCTTTTTGGTTGACTGCATTCATTACTTGGTTTGTAGCATTGCATTGAGGCCATGGCAACTGAGGCAAGAGTTCTATTGGGGTTTTTGTTGTGGTTTGCTTGGTACCTACTGATAGGGCAGTGGGATGAGTTGCTTATATAGGCTTTTGGAGAAAGTGGGAATCCTTCAATCTTATGTTATCCAACTTTTGAATCTGCTTTTTAGCTAAATGGGCCAATAGAATTCTGTGGAGGATACGTGCCTTGTTTTTATCTGAAATTGGACTATTCGCCTATTTTCATTCTAAAGAATTTGTTCTAGGCGCATTGAAAACGCAATAGACGGTAACCAAGAGAGCGCCCATCTAAACTAAACATTTGGATCTTTTCTAGAATCTGATACCCAAACTCCACAAGCTCAATGAAGTTAAAAAGAAAAACAGAAAAGAAGAAGAAGAAGAAGAAAAGATCTAGAAAAAAAGAAAAAAAAAAAAATTAAGACTTCATTAAAAATGGTGACCCTATCTCTCCTCTTCATTCAAACAAGCAATTTTAAATTTGGGCAGTGGCGATCAAAACTTCTTTTATTTATTTGGGTGGGGGATATAAAGGAAGAAAATAATATATGTATTTTAATTTTCTTTTTTTTTAGAGAAATGCCATATGAATAAAAACAAAAATCCTTTACCAAAAGATAATATAGGACAGAATGGGTGGGGGAATATGAAGTACAGATAAAATCACTATTTGAATTTTACTTTCTTTAGGCATATATGAATAATAAAATTCTTTACAAAAAGATAATCATAAATGAATTCCATTCATATTGTACACAGTAAAGATACCTAATGGGCTATGTAAGTATGTAACACAAGAGGGTATCTTATGTAGTATGTGTATGCAGTGAGATACTCACAGCAGGTGGGGCTCACTTGCTGTGAGAGGTTCCTTCCATACCTCAGAAACACAATGTATTATTTCATGCAACACAGCTAACATGACTACCATTTAAGAATCGAATTAATCTGGATTAGGAAAAAAGGAATCGAATTAATCTAGAACCACCTTTAATGCAAAGAGGGATAGGCTTGGGCCTGCCCACAACAAATGCCGGGCCTGGACTGCTAATTTGAGGCACTACTAAGGCCTGGACAGGTTTAGCGGCTTAGGCTAGTTAGCACTAACTTTCAGCCCATACAAGCCAATTAAGTCCTAGCCCGGCCCATGGACAACTCTCTCTAATTGCTTAATGCTTTGTCTCTTCGCCAGAGTTCCTATTCAATGAGGAACCTCAAAATTGTTAGAACTAGTCTAATTTAGTTGAATTATGGTACAGTGCATCAATGGAGCACAGCAAGATGTGATGCGGCTGCAACTTTTAATATTCAATGATGTTTGTATAACAAGGTCTCCACTAGCGTTACGATATCTTTTTACGGTGCTAGACAAGCTGCTAATATTGCAATTATATATGTTAATGCCAATCTATATGATATTTAAAAGTTGAAGCGTAAAGTTAATATTTATTGTTGCTACGAGCACATTAACATAAAATTTCAGTCCATCAATTCACTTTTGTCCATTTCAATTGTAAGATCTATTAGTAAATAACCAAAAATGATTTAATTAATTTAATTATTTTGTCCAAATTTATTAGTATATGAAGTCATTTAAGCATTTTTTAATTAATATTAATCAAACAATAAGATTTTTTAAATAATGCATCTTATGAATTTTTTCATTAAAATTTTTAATAGTAAAAAGAATGTTTAAAATGATATCGTTTACTAACTAATAAATTTACAAAGTGACATGATTGGTTAGTTTCACAGTAACAGTATTGTGGAGACTATTTTTGCTTAGACCAAGTGTTACACTTGTAATCATTTTTGGCTTAGAATCTCACATTGGAAAGATCTCTTCTCTCTTTCCACCTTATAAGGGATGACCAATGGCTTAAGAGGGAAGAGATCTTTCTAATGTAGGATTCTAAGCCAAAAATGATTACAAGTGCAACACTTGGTCTAGGCAAAAATAGTCCCCACAAGTATAATAAACATATTCCTAATTATTTTTTAGTGATACTGTGATTAGTAAATTTTTTACTACATATACTTCTTATAAATTTATATAGTATCTAAAAGTTGAAGCTTAATAATTATTGTTGTTATGCTCTTTTTGAGCTACATCTAGCATTTTGATCCACTTCGGTCCATCAAGGTTCAACTCGGCCCACTTCAGTTCACTTCGGTCCATTTGGACTAATTGAGCTTTAAATTAATTATTTTTGTAGGTTGCCTTTCAGTTTTGGGCTAAAAAATTCATTTTTCCCCCCTTAATTTTTGAGTTGAAAAGTATGAGGTTTTATTTTATTTGGGACAAATATTTAATTTTGGGTTAAATATTTAATAAACATATTCCTAATTATTTTTTAGTGATACTGTGATTAGTAAAATTTTTACCACATATACTTCTTATAAATTTATATAGTATCTAAAAGTTGAAGCTTAATAATTATTGTTGTTATGCTCTTTTTGAGCTACATCTAGCATTTTGATCCACTTCGGTCCATCAAGGTTCAACTCGGCAGACAACTCTCTCTAATTGCTTAATGCTTTGTATCTCTTCGCCAGAGTTCCTATTCAATGAGGAACCTCAATATTGTTAGAACTTGTCTAATTTAGTTGAATTATGGTACAGTGCATCAATGGAGCACAGCAAGATGTGATGCGGCTGCAACTTTTAATATTCAATGATGTTTGTATAACAAGGTCTCCACTAGCGTTACGATATCTTTTTACGGTGCTAGACAAGCTGCTATATTGCAATTATATATGTTAATGCCAATCAATATGATATTTAAAAGTTGAAGCGTAAAGTTAAAATTTATTGTTGCTACGAGCACATTAACATAAAATTTCAGTCCATTCAATTCACTTTTATCCATTTCAATTGTAAGATCTATTAGTAAATAACTAAAAATGATTTAATTAATTTAATTATTTTGTCCAAATTTATCAGTATATGAAGTCATTTAAGCATTTTTTAATTAATATTAATCAAACAATAAGATTTTTTAAATAATGCATCTTATGAATTTTTTTCATTAAAATTTTTAATAGTAAAAAGAATGTTTAAAATGATATCGTTTACTAACTAATAAATTTACAAAGTGACATGATTGGTTAGTTTCACAGTAACAGTATTGTGGGGACTATTTTTGCTTAGACCAAGTGTTGCACTTGTAATCATTTTTGGCTTAGAATCCTATATTGGAAAGATCTCTTCCCTCTTAAGCCATTGGTCATCCCTTATAAGGTGGAAAGAGGGATTCTAAGAGGAAAGAGATCTTTCCAATGTGGGATTCTAAGCCAAAAATGATTACAAGTGCAACACTTGGTCTAGGCAAAAATAGTCCCCACAAGTATAATAAACATATTCCTAATTATTTTTTAGTGATACTATGATTAGTAAAATTTTTACTACATATACTTCTTATAAATTTATATAGTATCTAAAAGTTGAAGCTTAATAATTATTGTTGTTATGCTCTTTTTGAGCTACATCTAGCATTTTGATCAACTTTGGTCCATCAAGGTTTAACTCGGCCCACTTCAGTTCACTTTAGTCCATTTGGACTAATTGAGCTTTAAATTAATTATTTTTGTAGGTTGCCTTTTAGTTTTGGGCTAAAAAATTCATTTTTTCCCCCTTAATTTTTGAGTTGAAATGTATGAGATTTTATTTTATTTGGGACAAATATTTAATTTTGGGTTAAAAATACAAACAAAATAGACACTATAAATTAGAGATATGAACTCTAAAAAAGCAATAGAAATGACAAATATTCAAAAGACCTTAAAATTTAAGCTTTTTTTTGTTTTTGTTTTTGAGAATCCAAAATTTAAGTTATTAATATAGACATTATACTTATATTTGGGGAAAAAATGTTATAATTCTAAACTTATATAATAATTCAAATTTAATATAACATATTACATGTATTCCATAGAATGAGAATGCACATTTTTTTTTCCCTTCTTCACCATTTATATAAACAATATTATAATTATGTAATTTAAATCTTTTTATTATATTACGTTTTTCATATGTGTGTGTGTATATATCACTATGTACTATTGTTGAATGCAAAATACATTATATGTTTCATTACATAAAACTTATAAAAATATAAAATACTTTCAATAACACATGTACTATTTAACTTACAAATTAATTAATTTTACATTATATTCTTATAAAATAATTATATTTCATTTTCCCTAAAACTAAAAAATTAAATCTATACAAAAAAAAAAAAAAATGTTGACAGCTCATAGATGGTCATCTGACAACTAGCTGCAAACCCATACAATGACCACTCCGGATTGCAAAGAAGCTCCTACAAACCAAGGGGTCTTACCAAAAATGAATTTGAAGTTCTTTTAAGTTCCAAAGTTGTTGTGGCTTTGTGTCTAGGTCAATTGGAGCAAGCTACATAATACACCTTTAAATATTTCCCGGCATATATATCCTTAAGTTAAGGTCACGGTTTCTTAGTGCTAAAGATCCGGTAGCTTGCATTGTGCTTCCCATTCTAGTATGCTTGCAAAAGGATATGGCAAATGTTATGTTATTGAGCATAGTAGTCAATTCGACTGGACCAAAATTTGCATGTGTTGTACATGGTCTGCAAACCTTTTTGAGGTATAGGATCTGGTTAATGTGTGCCCTTAAGACACGCATTAACCATTTATTTTGAGAAAGTTTTTATGGAGAATTAAAAAAGCTGTCAAAATAATTAATTACTTTTTTTTTTTTTTTTTATAAAAAGTTTCCTAAAATGATTTACTAATATATGCCCTAAGGGTACACGTTAGTAATCCCCATATATATATAATCTGCAATATATATATATATATATATATTTTTTTTTTTCCTGCAAATTCTAAAATTACTTCTCTTTAAGACTGTGCATTTGGAATGGATTTCGTGTTAGTCTCAAACTAAACCAATGGCGTAGATAAAAATATATCTGCAGGAGAATGCTTATTATTAAACACCATACTTACTATTAAACACCATAATAGATAATTCTTACATTGAGAGTACATAATATTCATGAAGGCCCATTCAGTGGGCTTCGATTCTTATTACTCTCTTCTTTATTTATTATATATATGGCTAGGCATGCATGCACCTCCATTTGGTCTGATCTCAGATAAGTGCTCCTCCAGCCCTGCAAGCAATTAAACAGAAATGTTAGGTTACAAAAAACTGAAGATTAAAGCCAAGACTTGTACTTTCAGGAGAATGCTTCTTTAGTGGCCTGTAACTTTTCATTTTTGTGCTTATTTTTCGAAAAGAAAAGTCTGATACGATGATAAATTATAACTAATAATCCTAAAATTTAACTTTTTAGAAAATAATAAATTTAATCACCTAACTATTAACATAGAACCAAAATCAATGTTTGTAAAGCAAAACTAATTTAGCAATAAGAACAAGCAAAAAAAAATTGTGATAGAAATTAGGTGTGCAACGAAAAGTGTGTGATAATCATTACCCGTCATGACTCATGTTTAGTCGCTGTCACTTCCGCTGCTGCTATCGTTGTCACTGCAGCTCTTCTTGCTTGACTTGGACTTCTTCTTGTATGAAATCTTCTCCTTCTTATACTCAGACCCCTTAATTTCTTTCATTTTCTTCTCACTCTTCATTTGGCAAGCCATACTGGTGCCATGAGATGCATGATTTTCTTTCATTTTCTTCTCAGTCTTCATCTGGCAAGCCATGCTGATGCCTTGAGATGCATGGTGACCATTGGCTTGGCCATGGCCATAATTAGCATGGGCCATGGCGTGTTGGTCAGAGGGGTGACCAAGACCATTGGTTTGGCTATGGTACTTATATGTCTCATGAGTTTTGGACATGGTGTGGTCTGGGTGGTGGCTCTGGATTTGACCATAATACTGAGCCTGTGTTTTAGCCATGTTGTGGTCTGGGTTGTAGGCATGGGTTTGGCCATGCTTGTAACTCTCACTATTGGCCATTCCATAGCCATAGCCTCCATGGTGATTTCCTTTCATTCCGCAGCTACTCGTATCAGCCACCTTGTACCCATTCGAGCTTTCGTGGCATTTTTGCTGACAAGTTTCGAATTTGGGCTTGAAGCACTGCATTGAGGCCATGGCAACTGAAGCAAATTGGATATCACTCTAGCTATGTGTTTCTCTTGTGATAATTGCTTGGTACTGCAAGGCAGTGCAAAGAGCTCTTATATAGACAAAGCGAAAGTGGATTTTTGTGTTTTTTTTTATAAGAAAGCTTCAATTATTTTCTTTTATAAAATTAATTAATTAACAAAAGTGAGATTCTTTCAGATTTCTATATTATCCAAGTTTTGAATCTGCTTTTATGATATGGCCGTCGCATCCATGACAAACACAATCTATTTTTTATATGAGCAAGGTTAAGAGCACAAATTTTTTTAGTACTTGCTAAGTTTTTTTTTTTTTTTGGAGAAAGTAGTACTTGCTAAGTTGGTAAATTATAATTGTAATAATATATATTTTTCTTTCTAAGAGCATCCGCACTAGGACTTCTAAATGGCATATGTAGGATAACTTTACTTTTACACAAAAACCATGTTTCATCCGGAATTCTAAAATTCAACTATTGCAAAAAATTTTCCAATAGTGCTACAGTGCAATTCTACCTTTAGAATTGCACTGTAGCACAATTCTAAAACGAAAGATTAGTTCTTTATTCCATCAGTCCTCTCTCCTTCACTCATACTCTGTTTCTTCGTCTCCCACTCCCTGTTTCTCTTGGTGTGCAGTGGTGGCCTATTTATGGTGGATCTTGGTGTGGTAAGGTCACGATGGTGGTGTTTTTTTTTCCTGCAAAGTCCCTCTTCCTCTCAATCCTCACTCTTTCTCGTTCAAGGCTTGCACTGGAGTTGGGTTGGGTTTGGGGTTTGATCTGGGCATGGTGGTGGGCTGGGATCGGTTGATGGTGGGTTTGGATCAGCGTGGATTGAAGCTCTTATGGTGGGTTTGATGGTGGATTGGCGCGGATCCATTGATGGTGGATTGGTGTGGATCGATTAATGGTGGGTTTGACCAATAGAACAATACTAGATCACTCTTTTTTGCCCCCTGTTGGAACCTGGAAGTTTTGGAGCCATGGGGTCCAATGCTTGAGTTTAATTACCCTTAAATAAGTATGGATGGGAAACAACAACAAAGTGGTGTTTGATGGTCGGAGAGGGTGGTGTACTGGTGTTGATGGTCTTTTTTTTTTTTTTTTTTTTTTTAGGGTTGCTGGTGGTGGTGGTGTCAGGTGTGTGTAGTGAAGCGGTGGTGGGCTTGTGTTGTATTGTAAATGAGAGTGATTATGGGATATATTATTTTATTGTGTAGAAATATTATTTTAATAAGTAGAATAGGAAAATAAAAGTTAGGATGCTGGGAGTATTGTATAATTGATAAAGTGGTTTTTGGGATGGTAAAATGGGATAGAGTAGCATTCACGGATGTGAGTGCTCTAAGTTGATAAATTATGATCGGTAAATTAGCTAATACTATTCATTTACCAAAACAAAAGACACTACGTACAAAGGATAGGAGGAAAATCCAACAAGTACTTACATATATAGAAACAATAAATTTATAAAAGGATAAACAAATTTTAATCTAAAAAAGAAAAAGACAAAATTTTTCATACTATTTATTTTTATTTTTATTTTTTTACAACTGTAAAAATATCACTTACAAGACATTAATTTTACTATACATTAATCAAAATAAGTTATATTGTAAAAATCAAAAGCTATGAAATTTTTTATATCTTTAAACTTATGTTTCTATATATGCAAGCACATGTCCCAAATGAAATTATTTCTTTCCATTCAAAGGAATATGTTCCAGGCGCATTGAAAACGCTTTAGACGTACGGTAGGGTAGAGGCTGTGACCCAACGCATACTACTTGGTCTCTTATGAGAATCCAATCCCCCAAGACTACCACACCACAACGATCATTTAAGTCCAATAAATTGAAAAATGCAATTTTTGTTTTTTTATTATTTAAAATGTCCATGTTGCACTCTCCTCTCTCAAGGGTATATAGCGTAGAAATTTGAAGATCTCTTCCTTTTCAATTCAATTTAACCAGATTTTTTTAGGACATTGAAGGCAGTGGATATGGGAATTTGTTTTCTTTATTGGAGTGGAAGAATATAAACACATTAAAATAAATTAGGCTATAAGGTTCTGCTTTCTGTGGTGAACGTTTTATCCTAGTATTATAGTCATACACTTTAGCTAAGTTTGTCAATATGGTGGATTAGACCAGCCTAAGGTTTGCCCCCATGCCATGAGCATGAACTATCTTCAATGCAATTCGTAAAATAAATACAAGAAAAAGAAAGTTACTAAATTAATTTTTCAAGCTATGGTGTCCAAAGTAAAAATTCAATATGTTTAAAGTTCATGGTCGTTGACCAATTTCCTTATTATTGTCTTGTTTCCTGATTGATTTTTCACATTTATTCCAATATATCTGTCTGTAAGAAATTTTTTCACAGGATTGCACCTCCATAATCAAGATCCTCTTCATTTTCTTGAAATTGAGAGGATCTTATTCACCGTCAAAATTTTGTTTTGCTTTTTTTTTTTTTTTAATAAATAATATGACATCACATGCAACTCTAGATTTGTGAAATTTAATCTTAATCATGAAATATACTTTCTCCATTTAACTTAAATGTAAAGGATTCAATAAAAAATTAACAATGAAAATATTCATGGTTGCAAAACCTAGTGTTGATACTATTTATGATTTGAATTCTTGTTCCATAGTTGAAAATGGTGAAGTTCAATTATAATATATATATTTTTTTTTTCATGATCCATGAATTCTTACAAATAAGGTTTGTTTACCATTAAACAAGTATAATCAATTCGAAAAGATTAATGTAATTTTTGAGAATCTAGAACTAAGTTAAGAATAAGTAATTCTATTGCATCCTCACTAAATAAATAGTTTATTTATTTTAATTGAGAATTAAGTGTAGCTAAAAAAAATTCTAGGCATAAATGCACTTTTAGTCCCTACATTTTATTTTTACCACTTTTAGTCCCTAAACCAATTATTGCCTTTCATTTAAGTCCTTGAAGTACCATTCTGTCACCAAACTAACGGGAAAGCTGATGGATCAATAAAAAAAAAATCATTATTTTACACATGGATCAATAAAATAACTGGCCAAGCTCACATGAAGCAATCTGGCGCGTAGAGGTAAAGAAATTAGACTCCCACTTCAACACATGGCTTTCCCGCGCCACACGTGTGTCACTCACCAACCTCTCTGGCTTTCCCAAATCACTTAATCCCTAGATAGGTCTCTGTCTCTGCCCAACAAACAACCATCATCATCAACTTAAAGAAAAATCCTACTTCTCTCTCAAACCACCATCATCATCAACCATCTCTCAACCCTTTCGAAGTCCCTGATCAGATGGAAGCAAGCTCTTCAACTAGTTTAACCTTGAGGAGGAGAGCTCCATTTAGGTGCTACTGTGCTGAAAAACCAGTGTTAGTCGTTTTGTGGACACCAGACAACCTTGGCAGAAGGTTTTATGGCTGTCCAAACTACTGGGTATTTCAATATTTGAGTATTTTTTTTTAATTAATCATGTTTTTTCTACTGGGTAGTTCAAGCTTTGTTATTGTTGGTGGGTTATTAATGTTATTCCGTTTTAGCCTTGGAGTTATGGGTGATTCTTGGAATCTTTGAGTTGAGTGCTTGAAATGTTTTAGCTGTGATTCTGTTCTGTGCTCTGTTTATGGAGATTATTGAAAATCTCAACCTTTGGGTAATTTGCTTAAAATATCTAAGCTATTCTATGCTTTCTGCTCTAATTTTGTTGGCATTTCCCAAAAATTTGACAAATATTGGTTTTGGAGCTTTTGGTTAAGGTTTGTATGATTAAATGCTCCAATCATTGGATTTGAGTTTGGCTTTCTACTCTAATGTGCTGTTAAAAGTTTGGGTTGTGGCTTTTTTAATTGCTGAGCAAAATAAATGAATATCAATTACAAAAATTAAAAAAAAAAAACCCTTAACTTTTAATTATGTTGGTAGAATGTAGGTTTTGAGTATTCAATATTTGAGTAATTAATCATTTTTTTTCTTCTATGGACTTAATAGACTGAGAGTTTCATATATGCTTTTATATTCATTTGTTTAAGACACTTATTACTGTTCCTTCAATACAATTCAAATACTATGGTTATATATAAACAACAATGTTTTTTCAATTTCATGTTAATTATACAGTCCTTATTGGTCATTAAGTAGTTTGATGGATGAAGAAATTGGTTTGCATTTCAGGTTGGGCGAAAGTGTAAATTCTTCCAATGGCATGATGATGAGATATGTGAACGTGGTAAGGTGTTCATCCCAGAGCAAAGGCAACGGATTATCAGACTAAAGGCTGAGGTTGCAAGATGCTACAAGAGAGAGAAGTTTTACACTGTGACTTTGGCATTCTTATTGGTGATATGCGGAATTTGTCTCTTTAATTGTATGGGTAGTTAGACGGGTAGTGGAAGTTTGATTAGGCAGCAAGTGGGAAGTGTGGAAGTGTTTATGTTTGGTTAGGTAGGTGGTGGAAGTGCATGTTTGGTTAGCATATTACATAGATGGGGGAGTTTCAATATCCTGGAATTGCTAATGCATAGGGCTAATAGTGTGTAAATTTTTTGGTTAGGTAGTTAGCATGGAAACAGCTGCTGTTTTTTTTTTGGTACCATTTTTGGAATGAAATGAATACCCCTATTTTCTAACTATGTTGTTCAATGGTAAAATACTAATAATGATCTATTCTTTCCTTTGTGACTTTTTTGCCAAATTGAATGATTTGGAATTTTTGTGTGCTTAACATTTGTTTTGTATTCATCAATGTGGGGCTGCTGGAATGTGTTTATGAACTGTGTTCATATTGGTTTCAATTTAATAAAATAAAAAAAAATACCAAGTTAAATAACCAATTTGAAAAAAGAGATGTGAATATGAAATTTTATAGTAAGTCTCAATTTCAAAGTCAAAGAGAGTAAATAATACTTAATTAAGGTAATATTATATTCCCTCTTATGTAGTTCAGCCACATCTTGAAAAAGATCTATTAAACATGTCCAACTTTGCAGCTAACTGAGTCAAATAAAGCGTGTAGTAGTATTTTGTGCATTGTGGAGAATTTGGCAAAGATAGAAGTGAACTTTGTAGCTAATTGAGTCAAATAAAGCATGTAGTCAACTTTGCAGCTAATTGAGTCAACTTTGCATCTAACTTTTATTTTGACTAAAATTATTTTACTTACTAAAAATGGTCCAAGAAAAGCTAACTCCATTAATTCCCATATAATATTACCCCACACATTAGGCATGACTCAATCAAAAGGGATCTCACTGAATCCTTTGAAGTGAATCCCAAACATTTACTAGTTACCACCATGGAAGAAACCTAGTAAATACCAAAAGAGATTATCCATCCTAAAACACATGATTAAACATCAAAATACAAGCACCAAACACCCACTAGCCTATCTACAACATATTGTTTACACACACTATCATCCATAAGTACATAAACCCATTATTGAGTATTGCTCATGGAAAAATCCTAGCCAACAAAAAACCAATTTTGAACCAAACTCTAATTCCATTTCTGCTTAGTAATAATACAGATTGACAAAGGCACATCCAAAAAAAATTAGAAATTTAATCAAACACACAAAAAATGAGAAACCCCAATAATCTATTATCCAAAAATACATTCAGCATACAAAAAAATCTAAAGGAAACCCATGTAACAGAATCTGCAATAGAAATTTCTGTTGCAAAAAAATTTCAGCATACAAAAAATACAGAATTTGCATACAAATTTCAGCATAGAAATTTCTGCTGCAATACAAAATCTGCAATACATTCAGCATACAAAAAATTTTATGCAATACAAATTTCTGCCTACTAAAATTTTTGCTGCATTGAAAATATCTGCAATACAAATTTCTGCTGCAAATAAAATATGCTGCATTTTTGAAAATTTTGTTGCATTAAATAAAACTAAGTAAATACAAAACAAAGGGTTGCAAATTTCTGCTGCATCAAAAAAACTCAGTAAATACAAAACAAAGGGCTGCAAATTTCTACTGCCTCAAACAAAACTTGGTAAATACAAAGGGCATTGTTCCATAATTAACCCTATCACCATAAATACAAAAAACAAGCAAAGGAAAAATTAACTTGTGCTCTCTTCATTTCCTTGGACCATGCACAAATAATTGACTCCCACTATGTTTGATTGCTTCCATGTAGCTGGATGCATTCTTAGAAGCCTTTAGAGTCTCTGATGTGACCACCTTTGTCTTTTTCTACCTTGGATTTGGGTTGCTGCTGCTGGAGTTCTAATGTGCACCTAGATTCTGTGTGGTGCTGCCTGACTGGTGTGGTGCAGTTGGAGTGGAGCTGTGCTGCTGTGTATATGGGTTGGATGAACTTGTCCTGACATAAGGTGTTACATTTGGACTGGATTGGTGCATCCTGGTTTGAGATGGTGCAAATTGAGTAGCTGAGCTTGTCTTGGCCTGAGATGGTGCACCTGGCCTGAAGCTGTGCATGCTGGCCTACAAACAAGAAATTCACACACATTAATATTGAATATTGAAAAGCAAGTATTTCACACACATGTCCATATATTACCTTATTAGATGTACTAGTTTTGTTTGTGGTGCCTGGCAGTGAGGAGTTCCTTCCAATCTCACCCTTGCAACTTCTTCTATTATGCCCTAACTTACCACAGGCCTTACATTGCTTAAAGATGCCAGCTCTCCTACTTGTTGGCTCATTGGGTTCCCTTGCTCTCTTCTTCTTAGGTCTTCTAGGTGGTTTTCTTTTGATGGTAGGGTGAACAGGGGTCACACCACTAGGTCTCCATATATTCTATCCATTGATTGGTTCATAGCAGGCCTTGTATGTACAGACATAGTAACATGGGTGAACATACTGCTCAGCATCTTGTCTGTTGAAAAATATGTAGGTGATTGCATGAACACAAGGTATGCCACTTATATCTCACTTCCGAAACCTACAGTGTGCTGCGGCCAAGTCAACAGTGAAACTTTATAAACCATTTTTCACTTCAAACTGGGTCTACCGTGCCTAACAAGCTAACCACCTACTAGTTGCCACTTTTTCCTTGTGCAACATCTTCAGAACCTTGGCACAAATATCTGACTCTACTCTTAGAATCTTCTCTTTGTTGTCTTAAAACATAGTCATGAGATATAGCCTGATACACTCAAGCTGCAAGCACATACAAGTACAATGAAACATTAGATTTTTATTGCAATACCTGCTAAAAACAATACCAAACAATGAACCTAATTAATTGTAGGTGATCACAAAGACTCATACCATGCTAATTATAGGCTTAGACCTGAATTTAAGAATCCTACTGTTGAAACTCCCAAACATATTGTTTACTATAGTGCCAGTCAAGGCATCCTCACTAAACATATGTTTCGCCCATTTTGTTGTTGAATGAACATCCAATTAACTGTGTGCATCAGCATCAATGCACTTTCGCTCATCCATCACCCTGTCAAACTCTTCTTTATAAGTTGCCTTGACTGCCCTCCAAAACAGTTCTCTAATCAGAACACTAGGATGCTTCTTCCTAAAGTTGTTGTAGAGGTGCCTACAGCAAATCCTATGTTCATACTATGGCCAGTTATCAATGAAAGTTTGCACCAACCCCTATCACAAACAGTATCAAAGGAAAATATGTCTTAGAGATAGATACAATGAGTAAATGAAGAAAAAAACAACCAAATAGAGAATAAACTACACACCTCTGCTGGTCTGACATAAACACCCATCTCCTATTTTTACTAATGTCTACAAGTAATAGATTGATGAACCAAGTCCAAGAGTTCTTGGTTTCAGCCTCTACCACTGCATATGCAAGTGGGAAATACTCCTCGTTAGGATCTCTGCATATTGTAGTAATCAATTGCCGCCCTGACTTGTTCTTCAAATGGCTGGCATCTAAACCAATGAATGACATGCATCCAGCTAAAAACCCCTTCTTGCAGCCCTCCAAACATATGCATAGCCTTTCAAAATAAGCCATCCCACACACCAAATCCATCTCAGCTTCTAGATCACCAACATGGAAGGTATGTACCTTTATAAGTATGGTACTACCAGGACTAGCCCTCCTTAATTCCTCACAGTACTCCCACAGCTGGTTGTATTGTTGTGTATAAGCCCTATCAACATATTCTCAAGCCTTACTCCTAGCCCTACTTGTTTTTCCTGCACTTATGTTTAGGGTATACTTGTCATGGACAGCCTTTTGGATGTCTTTCAGCTTGATATTAGGTTGTCTTTTCACATTCTTCATCAACTTCTTCCCAATGTATGATGAAGTACACCTAGGTTTCTTATAACATCTAGAGCAGGTCTGTTCCAATGTCAATATCCTTAGTTGGTAGCTCCTCTCCCTTGACACCTTTGTTAGATAGGCAACAAACTTGCACCCTTCTTGCCAGACAGCTTTTACCCTTTGTAGATCATTTTTAACAAATTTAATCCCCCATCCACCATGAACTGCAAAATCTATTATAGCTTCCTTGAATTGTTTAGGTGTAGTAAACAGCATATCTTTCTCAAAATAAATATGCTCAGCCTTAGCCACTGGCTTAAACACAGGGAACTTCCTCACTTGCTCTTCTTTTTGTACCCTTTCATCTGCCACATGTGTCTTGTTATTATCCTTAGACTTATCATCACTATCATACCCAAGCTCATCATCAGATGATGATTCCACAAGATTATGCAGTTCCTCACTCTCATAATCAGAGTTCATTACACTAGCACCCATTTGGCCTGGTTCATTAACATCAGCATCATCCTTACCATCCCAACTATCACTACTATCTTCAACAAAGTCCCTAACACCATGTTCAACTCTACATTATCTTCTAGGCGATTTCCCCCACCATCACTTCCCCCACTAGCATTGCTATCACTTATATGAAAGATCTTAGGTGGGTGCTCAATAATAGGTTCTTTACCTACTCTCCTTGAACTCACTTGAGAAGCAACCACTTTAGGAGGAACACCAGCATTAACCTCAAGCTCATCCTCATTGTTAAAAGTTTGATCATTAGAATACATGCCATCACTATCATAAAAACTATAAAAATCATCCCCATCATGGTCATCGTGTTCATTACCATCATCATTGTCATAATAACCTGTAAAGTTTTGCTCCAATGCCAATGGCTGCACACACTCACCAGAATCCTGTCCTTCATCAACTAATATAGGGTCATGTATTGGGTGCTCTACATACACATGAATATCTTGATGACCCCTCATTAATTCTGTTAGGTACATGGCAT
This sequence comes from Quercus suber, assembly GCF_002906115.3. NCBI lineage: Eukaryota > Viridiplantae > Streptophyta > Magnoliopsida > Fagales > Fagaceae > Quercus > Quercus suber. The sequence continues at coordinate 279,443 of NW_027069730.1, forward strand.
CACTATCATCAACAATCAAATGAAAGTCTACCAGTTTTTGGTCCACTCTAGGCATTTTATACCACAACCTGCTAACAGATGTGTACCCAAAGTTCCTACATATACTCTCTATCTCAACCTTGGACCACCTGTCAAGGTCACAATTATCATCTACTGCACCTCCTGCACCTCCCACATATTTTTGGCAATTCTCAGTAAAATGGCCATCATGATGCACAAATATACTAAATAGCTCATTCATTCTGCATGCAACATAACACTAAAACCAATTAAATAATGCTAGTTACAGAACAAAATATATATTATTTAAAACAACACTCATACCTAATAAAATATTCCATTCTGCATGCAAACAACACAACACAACACTTAATAAAGTATTAGGTGATCACAACACTTAATCAAATATTTAAGTAACAATACAACACTTACTTCAATAGTCTTGTCATTCTAAAAGAAACAGAGAAGAGTACTTTTGTCATACACGAGGAACACATAGACTACAATGTAAACCACAAACAAACACATGCAGACAAGGACCAACAAACAGTCAAAAAGCCAAAATATACAAAAACATTGTGGCCCATACTAGGAAAAAGCCAACAAGCTTATTGTAAAGCTATAAGTAAGGATAGAGAGAAGAGAGAGAAGAAATTTTCACAAAGACAGAGGTCTCCCAGCTTTCATTTTCTCCATTCCATGAAAAGTGTGGGTATCAAGTGACAGAGATTGATAAAGACGGTGGTTTTGAGAGATGGTTGATGATGATGGTGCTTCAAGTTAGTGTTTTTTAGAGATGAGTTTTGAGAAATGGCTGATGATGATGGTTGTTTGAGAGAGAAGTGGGATTTTTCTTTATGGTTGATGATGATGGTGGTTGGAGAGAGAAATGGGATTTTTCTTTAGGTTGATGCTGATGGCTGTTTGTTTGGCAAAGGTAGAGAGCTATCTAGGGATTAATTGATTTGGGAAAGATGATGGTTTAAGAGAGAAGTGGGATTTTTCTTTAGGTTGATGATGATGGTTGTTTGTTCGGTAGAGGCAGAGAGCTAGCTAGGGATTAAGTGATTTGGAAAAGCCAGAGAGGTTGGTGAGTGCACACGTGTGGCGCGAGAAAGCCACGTGTCAAAGTAGGAGTCTGGTTTCTTTACCTTTGTGTGCCAGATTGCCTTTGGTGGGTGTGCTTCGGAGTTGCTAGCATGGGGTGCCTTTAAAACTCATCCAGGTATAAAAGAAATTAAAAACTTGCAGAAAAGAATTGAAGTACTACACCGGGCCCCACCTACACAACCGAACAGGAGTGAATTTATTCAAGCTAGTAAGGAATTGGATGAATGGCTCAGAAAGTAGGAAATTTATTGGGCCCAAAGATCAAGGGTTAATTGGATTAAACATGGTGATAAAAAATCAAAATTTTTTCACCTAAAGGCATCCCAACGTAGGCAGAAAAATCATATCCAAGGTATTATGGACACACAAGGCTGCTGGGTGAAGGATATGGAAGATGTGGCAGGTGTAGCAGTGCAGTACTTTAATAATTTATTTTCCATGGGACTGTGTACAAGACTTGAGGAATGCCTTGAAGCCGTTCCATGTAAGGTGACTAGTGAAATGCAATAGACCTTGACCAATGAATTCAATAAGGATGAAATAAAAGCTACTTTATTTCAAATGGAACCCACTAAGGTTCTTGGACCTGATGGTATGAATGCCCTTTTTTATCAGAAATTTTGACATATTGTTGGTGATATTGTTGTGTCTGCTGTTCTTGAATTTCTCAATAATGGTCATATGTTGCCTGAGTTAAATCATACTCATATTGTACTCATCCCAAAAATTAAAAATCCTGCTAAAATGTCTGATTTTAGACCCATTAGCCTTTGTAATGTTATTTACAAAATTATTGAAAATGTTTTGGCAAACAGGTTGAAACAGGTCCTTCCTCAAATTATTGCCTCAACACAGAGTGCCTTTGTTCCAGGGAGACTGATCACAAATAATGTTCTGGTGGCATATGAAGCTTTACACACGATGCATGGTCAGAAAGAGGGTAAAATAGGGAATATAGCTTTGAAGTTGGATATGAGTAAAGCCTATGATAGGGTAGAATGGAGTTTTTTTGAAGCAGATTATGCTTAAATTGGGTTTTCCAGGACTTTGGGTCGATAGAGTGATGAGTTGTATTTCCTCAACCTCCTTTTCTGTACTGATTAATGGCAAACCATATGGTATGATTACTCCCACTAGAGGTTTCTGGCAGGGAGATCCCTTGTCACCTTATTTATTTCTATTATTTGCAGAAGGCTTCACAGCTCTTTTGCAGAAAGCAGAAATGGAGGGACATATCCATGGTGTTTCTATTTGCAGGAGAGCCCCAAAAATCTCACATCTCTTGTTTGCTGATGACTCCCTTTTATTTTGTCAAGCTTCTGGGAAGGAGATACAGGAAGTTTTGGAGATTCTGAAGTTATATACAAAAGCCTCGGGTCAATGTATAAATATGGAGAAATCTTTAGTTTATTTTAGCAGCAATAAGTCACATCAAAAAAGTGAGTTGATCAAAGCCATGCTTGGGGTGAGTGAAGTGGAGAGGTTTGAGCCCTATCTGGGACTACCAACTTTGATAGGGTGGAGTAAATACCAGACTTTTTCTTTTCTCAAGGATAGAGTGTGGAAAAAGCTACAAGAGTGGAAAGAGAAAATTCTCTCACGAGCAAGCAAGGAGATTCTAATAAAAGCAGTGGTTCAATCAATTCCAACATACACTATGAGTGTATTTCAGTTGCCGGTTAAATTATGTGAGGAACTCCAATCCATGTGTGCTCGGTTTTAGTGGGGACATGTTGGGAATGAGAGGAAGATTCACTGGCTAAGTTGGGACAAACTAGCTAGACCAAAAATAGAAGGAGGGATGGGCTTCAAGGATCTTCATCACTTCAATTTAGTAATGCTTGCTAAACAAGGTTGGAGGTTGATGAAAGACTAAGATTCATTGCTGTTTCATTGCCTGAAAGCTTGGTGTTTTCCACGAAGTCATCTTTTGGAGGCCATTGATTCACCTAATAGTTCCTACACATGGAAGAGCATCATGGTAGCCAAGCATATTTTGCAAAGGGGGTCATGTTGGAGGGTAGAGAATGGATGCCACATTCGGGTTCTTAATGATGCTTGGATTCCAAACCATACTACAAACAAAGTGTTCCATCCAACACCTAACATTGAAGAAGAAATGACGGTTGCCGAGTTGATAGATCCGGATTCTAGGGGGTGGGACCGAGAATTCATTTGGCAGAATTTCCACCGTGATGATGCTGAAGCCATTTTAAGTGTACCATTGAGTTACAGAGATATATCTGATATAGTGGTATGGATTGGTGAGAAAGCAGGTTAGTATTCTGTTAAGTCGGGGTATCGTGTGGTGCGAAAGGCTTGGAGGGAATTGAATTGTGCTGAATGTTCTAGGGGAGTTGTGGGAGGGGAGATGTGGAAAACTCTATGGAAGCTAAAGGTGCCAAACAATATTAAGGTCTTTGGCTGGCGAGCTTGCTGTAGCATTCTGCCAACTCGGGTAAACCTGTCCAAGAAGCGGATTATTGCAGACAACCGATGTGAAGCTTGCAAGACGGAACCAGAAACTGAAATCCATGCATTATGGAATTGTGGTGTGGCACAGGACATTTGGACTAGTTGTTCAGCTAGATTGCAGAAGAGCCATGTGGGTCCGGAGGATATGCTACAATTATGGGAGGAACTGATGGCTAGGCTCACCATTGATGAGTTAGAACTATTCCTAGTGCAAGCTTGGATAATATGGAATCAAAGAAATGCATTGATCCATGGGAAACAGTTGCAGGCACCTGACATTCTAAATAAAAGGGCTAAAGATTTTATGGAAGAGTTTCGGCACGCTCAATCCTGCTTAGTCACAAGTCCGCCAAGATCGAACCCGATTAGCTAGAGACCACCACCTCCAAACCGATTCAAACTAAACTTTGATGCGGCGATTTTCAAGGATGAAGAAGCTTTAGGATTTGGAGCTATTATTCGGAATGAACGTGGCGAAGTTATGGCTGCATTTTCAGGTAAGGGACCATCGATGGCTTGCAGCGAGGAAGCTGAAATCCTTGCTTGTAGGCGTGCAGTGGAGTTTGCGTTAGAGTGTGGTTTTAGGGAGATGGTGGTTGAAGGAGACAACCAATCGATTATGACTGAGCTAGAGAGGAAGAGGAATCTGTCATCACGGGTTGGCCATATTCTGCAGGATGTGCTTTGTCTGCTCAATGGGTTTGGTTGGTCACAAGTACTATTTGCTAAAAGGAGTGCCAATACAGTTGCCCACTTATTAGCTAGGCATGCAAAAAATGGGCCACATGATGTAATCTGGATGGAGGAATCTCCTCCACCTGTCGTGCAAACTTTGTACCTTGACTCTGTCTCCATTTAATGAATTATGAGGATATTTTCCTCTTCAAAAAAAAAAAAAAAAAAAAAAAACCCGAAATGGAACACAATTCACCGACTGGAAAAAAAAAAAAAAAAAAAAAAAAAAACCCGAAATGGAACACAATTCACCGACTGGGTACTCTTTCCCAAAAGGAACTTAGTAATAGAATAAAAGTTTACAATCTAATTCAAATTTTTGAACCAAGACTCTACTTGATAGATTATTTAGACCTCACAATTTGCTCCAGCACCTCTAGACTCCTTTATTATGATGAATACCTCTCACGAACCACGTCTGTGATCACAGTTAGACCCTCTAACTGACTCTAACAATCACCTTGAAGGTTTTAACTCCATTGAAACAACTGGAATTTGCTCTATGACTTTAGAATGTTGATCATAAATTAAACAACACAACCGGTGTAGATATCCTCTGATGAACTCACAGATTGGAGAAAACTAGGTTTAAATTTTCTCTATTTGAAGTGCACTACAATAGCTCTCTAAGCATACTGAGTTGCGCTATGATATGACCTTTTAGATTTTTACAGGTAGGCCATGAAAACCAAGGTAGTGGCACGATCGATTGAGAATAAGGAATAAAAATCTTATATGTTTTTGGAGTTATTATATGATTAATTGATTGAGAAACTTCATTCACATATGAGTTGATTCAATCATTAGTTTTGGATGGCCTTTCCGTTCATGTGTTAAGACTCAAATCCTCAACAATCCGCTTTCTCTGCATCAACTTCTAAAATTACTTCTCTCCAAGATTGTGCATTTGGAATGCTGTCCTTTCAGTCTCAAACTAAAACCATGTGAATAGATATAAATTTCTGGCATTGCATAAAAAATAAGCCGCGGGATGTTAAAACAGACTTTTTATTAAACACCAGAACATATATAGATGTTCTTACATAGGACACAAGATATTCATAAAGCCACTTCATTGGACATCTACTCTTATTAGTCTTCTTTATTTATTATATATATATTGGCAGGCACCTTCACTTGATCTGATCACACTTGCTGCTTCTTTAGTCCTGCATGCAATTAAACAGAAAAGTTAGATTAGAAATGCTGATGAGAAAAAGCTAAGATTTGTACTTATAAGGAAGATCCTATTTAGTGCTGCTGATAACAAATTTTCTGTCCCATTTTGGTGTTTCATTTTATACTCTACAAATTATAATATACCATATATTTATTTTAGTTACTTTATAAGAAAAAAAAAATTAAGGCAATATATGGTTGGTCGCGAGTGATGGCACTCATTCTGTACAGTTAATTTATGGCTCTTGCCTTGCTTTGTGCAGCGATCTTTAGTCGCTGTCACTTCCACTGCTGCCATCGTTGTCACTGCAGCTCTTTTTGCTTGCCTTGGACTTCTTCTTGTAGAAAATCTTCTCCTTCTTATACTCAGATCCCTTCTCTTTTATTTTCTTTTCAGTCTTCATTTGGCAAGACATACTGACGCCACGAGATGCATGATTTTCTTTCACTTTCTTCTCAGTCTTCATTTGGCAAGCCAAGCTGATGCCATGAGATGCATGGTGACCATTGGCTTGGCCATGGTCAGATGGGTGACCATGACCATTGGTTTTGCTTTGGTATTTGTAAGTCTCGCGAGTTTTGGACATGGTGTGGTCTGGGTGGTGACTCTGGGTTTGACCATGATACTGAGCCTGGGTCTTAGCCATGTTGTGGTCTGGGTAGTAGGCAAGGGTTTGGCCATGCTTGTAAGTCTCGCTGTTGGCTATCCCAGAGCCTAAGCCTCCATGGTGATTTCCTTTCATTCCGCAGCTATTCATATCAGCCACCTTGTGCCCATGCGAGCTTTCGTGGCATTTTTGCTGACAGGTTTCGTATTTGGGCTTGAAGCACTGCATTGAGGCCATGGCAACTGAGGCAAGTGTATATCACTCTAGCTCTCTTGCCTTCTCTTGTGGTTGATTGCTTGGCCCTGCAAGAGCTCATATATATAGAGTTATAGGCAAAGAGAAAGTGGAGTCATTTGCCCTTATTTTTTTGTAATACTGCCATTGGAATGGACTAGTGGCTTCCCTTTATAAGACATCTTCCACTATTTTATTTCTTAAATTAATTAAATAGTAAAAGTGGGATTCTTTAGATTTCTATATTATCCAAGTTTTGCATATGCTTTTATGATATGGTCATAGGATCCATGACAGAAATACAGACAATATTTAACTTGAAATAATTGCACATGGAAATAGAATAAAATCCCCATTTCTGTATGAGCAATGTTAAAGGACACAAATTTTTTCATAAACTTGCAAAGTCAAATTATGATCGAAATTAGGTATAGATTGCATTAAATATACGAAAATATCTTTATTTTTATGAGATTGTGAGAAAAAAGTTGTAAGTGCATGTGCACACGTGTGGTAAAAAATATTATAGAAAAGTGAGTAAAACTGTATCAAGTTGCATTAAATATATATATATATATATTTTTGATTTTTCATAGTGTTTTTTCAAAACTTTCAATCAGAAATTAATCACTATTTAATATTTATTATGAATGGGTTGAGTAAATCATTGGCCTAGAGAGTTTTTTCAAAATACTAATATCCGGACTTGAATTGAAAAGCACCCAGTCAAACCTAAGACAGCCAAAGAGCACCTGGTTAAACCCGAACTTTCTTATTGAATGCTCTTGATATCTATTAACTAGGTAGTTGAAACAATATCTTTCTCATGTGAACTTACTAGTGACATCATTTTTACTATATCCATCATAAGTCACGTCAACCATTGTAAAGAAATTTATTAAAATTTGTGTAGGCCTAAACTTATCGTTTCTACGTATGTAATATGTACATGTCCCAAATTACATTAATTATTTCCATTAAAAGGAATTTGTTCAAGGCGCATTGAAACGCTTTAGACGTACGGTAGGCGAGAGGCTGTGACCCAACCCATCCTACTTGGTCTCTTATGAGAATCCAACTCCCCAACACCGCACCAAAATGTTTGTTGAAGTCCAATAAATTGAAAAATGCAATTTATTTTTTCCAGTGTCCATGTGGCGCACTCCTCTCTCTAGCTTAAGTATGTGTCAGTATAGAAATTTCAAGCTCTTCTTTTTTCAATTCAAACAAACAAGGTTTTTTGGGGGCATTGAAGGCAGTGGGGATTGGAATTTGTTTTCTTATTGGAGTGGAGGAATATAAAGGCATGGGCTTTAGGTTCTGATCTCTGTGGTGACCGTTTATCCTAGCTAGCTAGTATTATAGTCATGCACTTCAACTAAGTTTGTCAATAGGGCGGATTAGACCAGCCTAAGGTTTGCCCCCAGGCCACGAGCATATATGAACTATCTTCTCTGCAACTAGTAAAATAAATGCAATGAAAAACAACTTACTCGATTAATTTTTCAGTCTATGATGTCCAAAGTAGAAATTCAATGTTTAAAGTTAATGGTCTTTGATCAAAGTTTACCAATTTCCATATTATTTTTCTGGTTTCGCTGATTGATTTTTCACATTATTACAATATTTCTGTTGTAAGAAAGTTTCAAAGAGGGATGTACCTCAAAAATGAATGGAGATGATCTTATTCATAGTCAAAATTTTGTTATTTGAATCTAAGGGTATATGTAGTGTTATATCATTTAAAATTTTAAATAATGTGGCATCACAAACAACTTTAAATTTGTAAAATTTGATTTTTATTATAAAAAGGACTTTCTCCATTTAACTTAAAATGTAGAGGACCCAATAAAGAACTAACATCGGAAATATATTTATGGTTGTGAAACCTAGTTTTGAACAAAAAATTCTTGCAATATGAGATTGAATGTTGTAATTCTTATTTGTATTTTACTTATGTATTTTACTTCTTATTTGTGTTGTTGGGAAATTTGCACAAATACAATAGCATACTTGGTCACCTGATATTCATGCTGTGAACCCTAATTTTGATAAAATTTATGATTTAGAAAACTCGTTCCATGATTGAAAATGGGAAGTTCCATTTTTAATAATATTTTTTCATGATCTATGAAATCTTACTAATAAAGTTTGTTTGTCAACAAACATATATCATCAATTCCAAAAGATTCATGTGCCTTTCAAAAATCTAGAACTAAGTTATGAGCAACTCCATTGCAATACTAAATCAATAGTTTAGTTATTGTAATTGAGAATTGATTGTAGCATAAAAAATATTGTTAATGATGCTCAATTGTGAAATGGAGAGAATATATTTCATGGTTAAGATTATTCTAAGATATGTAAAATCTTAATAATAAAAAAATTAACTCTTTTGATTGAAGTGATGAGGATCCATTTAAGGCTTCATATGGGATTAGCCTAAAAACAAAAATGTGGTCGTTCAGGGCTTTAAGCCTCATGTGTAAATAGCTAAGGTCTGTAGACTAGGCTATGAGGATCCTATAAAAATCCTCTATGTTTGTCTGTAGACTAGGCTGCCAAAATTAATTGTCATCTTTTGTGTTGAAATAGAAAAAATAATATGAAGAAAATTAAGAGAAAAATGTGAAAGAGGGAGGCATATAGAAGATTAATACTTGATTATATATCTTATATTTAATAGTGTAAGTACTTGTGGAGTGGGGGAGGCAATGACTGATGTTCAAGTCTTGAAAAAGGAGTTTCACATACATATATATTTAGATTAGAGTAAAATTTCTATCTTCTATAAAAAAAAGTGTAGATAATATTATATCATTTAAATTTTAAATGATGTGATATAGATACACCTTTTAATATGAAATATTTAATATGAATTGTCAAATTGATTTATTTGAAATGCATGTTTTACTACACGGTATTATTTGTGCCAAACCTTTTTTAGGTAATATGTAGAATTAATTGTATCGAGGCCCTCCTTTGAAATATGAATTGATTCTATCATTAGTTTTGTATGGCCTTTCAGTTCATTTGCCAGGACTCAAATCCTTAGCAATCTGTTTTCTCCAACAAATTCTAAAATTACTTCTCCTTAAGGTTGTGCACTTGGAATGCTGTTCTTTCAATCTCAAACTCAGCCATGTGAGTAGATATTTCTAGCATTACATAAACAATAATCCGTGGGATTTTAAACAGACTTTTTATTAAACACCACAACATAGATATTCTTACATAGGACACAAGATATTCATGAAGCCACTTGACGTAGGACAACCACGAACACAATAGAAATAATAGAATAAGAAGATAAAACCCTAGGAGTCAACACCTAAGGGTTGCTTGGAGTCAGCACTAAGCAAAACTGGAGTCGGCACCAGTAAAAGAAAACACACGTTTTTTAATAATCATCAAAACTGTATTACAATAATCCCAAAAAGTGTTTAAATAGCTAACATAAAGAAACCCTAAAGAAACTCTAATTATTAAATATTTGGGCTTGCTGAAACTCAAGCCCAATGACTAATAGGCCCTAGCCATAAGGCCACAGGTTGGGCCATCTTCTTTCTCCTATACGTGCGTGTAATTGGGGGCTTGTATCTTGTGTCCGCACCAACTCCCCCCGGGTGAGAAGAACTTGACCCCATCGAGTGGAAATCTGAAGAGCTCTGATAATACTCCAACAAGTCAGGATCCAGTCGCTGTAGCTCATCTCGAGTAATCCAAGTGCAATCAGAATCTGGTCGCCCTCGCCACTGAACTAGGAAACGGTGAACTCCTCCATCCCTGGTAGAAACAATCCTGGTCAGTGGCCAATTAACTGCACTTGATAGTCATGTGCTTGGCTCCTCAAATGACTGGATCTTACTTGAACAAATGTACCTGTGCATAAATAATTAAAAAGCCCAATACATGCAGTGGGCTATCATAGTAACAAATTTTTTTTTTTTTTGCAAAAATAATAAACTACACTGAATGACAGATACGGACTAAAAGGCACTGAGATTTTAAAAGGACTCAAAGTTCAGACTTAAAAAGAACAAAAGAAAACCATAGAAACTAAAGAGACAACACGATCGGCTCGGCGATGGACGGCGTGCTAGCAATCAACGACTGTGGCGGCGCAAGATGGGGATGCCGGCATCGATGAGGAGGACAGCGGCAGCGCAAGGCATAGAGGTGGTCGATGTCCTCAGCGGCGGTGATGGTGTCGGCGACAGCTAGCTGATGGGTTTGTCCTCTGTGGCGGTGGTCAGGGGCGAAGGCAGTGTCGGCGGCGGTGGATGATGTACTCAGCGGCGGCGGTGGATGATGGGTCTGTGGCTGGTGGTGGATGGGCTGCGGTGGCTGAGAGCTGAGTTGTGGGTCTCGGCTGGTGGCTGTTGGCTTGCGTTGGTTTCTTTTTTTTTTTTTTTTTTTTTTTTTTTTTTTTTTTTTTTTTTTTTATGTATTTTACTTCTTATTTGTGTTGTTGGGAAATTTGCACAAATACAATAGCATACTTGGTCACCTGATATTCATGCTGTGAACCCTAATTTTGATAAAATTTATGATTTAGAAAACTCGTTCCATGATTGAAAATGGGAAGTTCCATTTTTAATAATATTTTTTCATGATCTATGAAATCTTACTAATAAAGTTTGTTTGTCAACAAACATATATCATCAATTCCAAAAGATTCATGTGCCTTTCAAAAATCTAGAACTAAGTTATGAGCAACTCCATTGCAATACTAAATCAATAGTTTAGTTATTGTAATTGAGAATTGATTGTAGCATAAAAAATATTGTTAATGATGCTCAATTGTGAAATGGAGAGAATTTATTTCATGGTTAAGATTATTTTAAGATATGTAAAATCTTAATAATAAAAAAATTAACTCTTTTGATTGAAGTGATGAGGATCCATTTAAGGCTTCATATGGGATTAGCCTAAAAACAAAAATGTGGTCGTTCAGGGCTTTAAGCCTCGTGTAAATAGCTAAGGTCTGTAGATTAGGCTATGAGGATCCGATAAAAATCCTCTATGTTTGTCTGTAGACTAGGCTGCCAAAATTAATTGTCATCTTTTGTGTTGAAATATAAAAAATAATATGAAGAAAATTAAGAGAAAAATGTGAAAGAGGGAGGCATATAGAAGATTAATACTTGATTATATATCTTATATTTAATAGTGTAAGTACTTGTGGAATGGGGGAGGGAATGACTGATGTTCAAGTCTTGAAAAAGGAGTTTCACACACATATACATTTAGATTAGAGTAAAATTTCTATCTTTTATAAAAAGAAGTGTAGATAATATTATATCATTTAAATTTTAAATAATGTGATATAGATACACCTTTTAATATGAAATATTTAATATGAATTGTCAAATTGATTTATTTGAAATGCATGTTTTACTACACGGTATTATTTGTGCCAAACCTTTTTTAGGTAATATGTAGAATTAATTGTATCGAGACCCTCCTTTGAAATATGAATTGATTCTATCATTAGTTTTGTATGGCCTTTCAGTTCATTTGCCAGGACTCAAATCCTTAGCAATCTGTTTTCTCCAACAAATTCTAAAATTACTTCTCCTTAAGGTTGTGCACTTGGAATGCTGTTCTTTCAATCTCAAACTCAGCCATGTGGGTAGATATTTCTAGCATTGCATAAACAATAATCCGTGGGATTTTAAACAGACTTTTTATTAAACACCACAACATAGATATTCTTACATAGGACACAAGATATTCATGAAGCCACTTCATTGGGCATCTACTCTTATTATAAATAATTAGTTTTCCTTTTTATTATATATATGTTGCCTTTTCTTATTATAAACAATATATTGCCAGGCACCTTCATTTGATCTGATCACACATAGCTTCTCCTTTAGTCCTGCATGCAATTAAACAGGAAATATAGGTTAAAAATACTAATGATAAAAGCCAAGAGTTGTAATTTCATGAAATATCCTTTTTAGTTTTTTAGTTTTTCATTATTGTGGGATTCTTCAAAAGGTTAAATCATCCAGTGTTGCACACGTATGCGTGCGCGCGCACACACACACATATACATATATATAGATATATATATATATATATATATATATATTTTTTTTTTCTTTCTATTGTACACTAGAAGTTTTATTTTATAGCTCACTGACTAACAATATATCATGTGTCTTGATTTATTTATTAATTTTAAATTTCAAGTTATTTTTTTTTTTTTAAGGCAACACATGACAAGTTACAATTGATGAGACTTGTTACATGTAATTAGATATATATAAAGGTGTTTATTTCACACTAATATTACACACAAAGTCCATGCAAGTAATTTTTTGCATTTCACAATTTTTTTTTCTTTTTCTGCCGAAAATACTTGAAGTCACAATTTTGAAATGGAAATCCTGACTTAAGTCATAAGTTTAGTGCAGAAAAAGTGGCTGTATACTTTGTATGCAGTAGTGTGTGCATTAGTTATTACTCTAGGTAGATTATGGTTCTTGCCTTGCCTTAATGTAGTCATGTTCAGTCGCTGTCACTTCCGCTGCTGCCATCGCTGTTGCTGCAACTCCTCCTGCTTGCCTTGGACTTCTTCTTGTAGAACACCTTCTCCTTCTTATACTCTGACCCTTTTCTTTCATTTTCTTCTCACTCTTCATTTGGCAAGCCATGCTCATGCCATGAGATGCTTGATGCCCATAGGCTTGACGGCCGTAATTAGCGTGGGCCATTGCGTGGTGGTCGGAGGGTTGACCATGACCATTGGTTTGGCTATGGTATTTATAAGCCTTATGAGTTTTGGACATGGTGTGTTCTGGGTAGTGACTCTGGGTTTGACCATAATACTGAGCCTGTGTTTTAGCCATGTTGTGGTCTGGGTAGTAGGCATGGTTTTGGTCATGCATGTAAGTCTCGCTGTTGGCCATCCCATAGCCATAGCCTCCATGGTGATTTGCTTTCATTCCCCAGCTACCCATATCAGGCACCTTGTGCCCGCCATGAGAGCTTTCATGGCATTTTTGCTGGCAAGATTCGTATGTGGGCTTGTAGCACTGCATTGAGGCCATGGCAACTGAGGCAAGTGGATATCACTCTAGCTCTCTTGGTTTCTCTTGTGGTTGCTTGGTACTGGATGGCAATGCAAGAGCTCTTACACATTGAGTTATAGACAAAGAGAAATTGGAGTTATTTTTCATTTATTTACTTATTTATTAATTTAATACTGCTATTGGGATGGACTTTATAAGACAGCATCTATTATTTCTTTCTTAAAATTAATTAATTAAAAAAGTGGGATTCTTTCAGATTTCTATATATTATCCAAGTTTTGAATATGCTTTTGTGATATGACAATAGGATCCATAAAAAGAAATACAATTAATTTTTTACTTGAAATTGCACATGAAAATGGAATAAAATTCCCATTTTTATATGAGAAATATCAAGAATACTTTTTTTTTTTCCTCACAACTTGTAAAGTTGGAAAATTATATTTGCAACAAGATAAAGGTGGCGTTAAGTACACTAAAATATCATTTCTCTTTATGAGATTGAAGAAAAAAAGAAGAAGAGTATCATGCAAGTGCACTGTATGTCATAAAAACATAAAAAAATGAAGGGTCATGCTAACGAGTACACCCTTAGAGCACTTATTAGTAATCCATTTTAAAAAATTTGATATTACTTTTATAAGAAATGAAAAAAGTTGTCAAAATATTAAAATTTTTTTTTTTTCATTTCTCATAAAAATTTTCTTTAAATAAATTATTAACCAGTGCCTTAAGAATATTCGTTTATATTTCTAAAAAATGAATAATCTAAACTGCAACAGGTTAAATTAATTATTTTCAAGTAAACTTATCACGTTCACTTGACATAATAAATCACATCCATCCACAACAAAGAAGAAAGTATGAAAATTTTTGTATCTTCGAACTTAATGTTTCGATATATGTAAGTACATGTACTGACATGTCCGAATTTACATTAACTATTTCCATTAAAAGGAATTTGTTCAGGGCGCATTGAAAACGCTTTAGACGTACGGTAGGCTAGAGGCAATGACCCAACCCAAACTACTTGGTCTCTTACGAGAATCCAATAAATTGAAAAATGCTATTTCTTTCTTCTGATGTCCATGTTGAGCTCTCCTCTCTCAAGCTTAATAAGCATGTGTCGGAATAGAAGTTTCAAGTTCTTCTTTTTCAATTCAAACAAACCAGATTTGTTTTGGGGCATTGAAGGCAGTGGAGATGGGAATTTGTTTTCTTTATTGGAGTGGAGGAATATAAACTAATTAAATGCATTAGGCTTTAGGTTCTGCTTTCTGTGGTGACCGTTTATCCTAGTATAATAGTCATGCACTTTTAGCTAAGTTTGTCAATAGGGTGGATTAGATCAGCCTAAGGTTTGCCATCTTGCCATGAGCATGAACTATCTTCTCTGCAATTAGTAAAATAAATGAAATGAAATACAAGTTACTAAATTCATTTTTCAAGCTATGGCGTACCCAAAGTAGAAATTCAATGTTTAAAGTTCATGCTCTTTGACCAAAGTTTACCAATTTCCATATTATTGTCTAGTTTCCCTAATTGGTTTTTCACAATAATTATTCAAATATTTCTGTTGTAAGAGGATTATTAAAACAGATATGCATCTCAAAAATCAATGCCCTCTCCTTTTTACTTGAAATTAAGATGATCTATTTTACAAATGGGAGAAAATCTTATTCATAGTAAAAAATTTTGTTGTTTATTATTTTAATGGTACATATAGTATCGTATCATTTAAAATTAAAATGATGTGGCACTTATGTATCATTTTAATTTTGAGAAATTTAATCTTAATCATAAAATAGGCTTTCTCCATTCAATTTAAAAGGTAAAGGATCTAATAGACATTACAAAAAAACTGGACTACTACGGCGGTTTTTTTGTGGTAGGTGCAAAAACCGCCGCTATATGTTGCATATTGTAATGTTTTTTGGGACCACCGCTATAGATATAGTATTTTGCAGTGTCCTATAGTTGCGGGACATACAACCGCCGCAATATATATGTTTTAGCAGTGGTAACTTAGATATAGCGGCGATCCAGAAACTTGCAGCAATAAATACATCATTTTGCACAGATAATTTTTGTAGCGAGTGCAATAAAACACCACTTTATGTCATCTGTTGCAGCGTTTTTTAGGACTACCACTATACATAAGCTCTATTGCGGCGTTCAAGTGGACCGCCGCTATAAATCTAGTCTTTTGCAATGTACTACTACATGGCAGGTTAATGGAGCTCTACAATCTGTATGTTTTAGTAGCATTATGCCTAGCTATAGTGGCGCCCCATAAACCCGCCACTATAGCTAAGATTTACCGGCATTTGTTTCGGTCTATAGTGGTAGTTTTGTGACCGTCGCAATAGACCTTTGAATTGCCCATAATTAGTCCAATTTTTTCCCCTCCCCCCACTTAAATCTATCAATTTAGACCCTTTCCTTTTCATTTCTCATCCAATTGTATCCCTCTAAAAAAAACACACAACACACACACACACACACACACACACACACACACTCTCTCTCTCTCTTCTCTCAAATTAAAATCTCACATCGTTGATCTCAATACCCAAAGATCGATCTTCCCTCCACCACGATGCATTCTCACTCTCAAACCCTAGATTGGGCCTCTGTTTATTAGCACTCATTGCCGCCGCTAACCAATTGAAGCCCCTAATGATCAATATTTGAATATTAATTTCACCAAGTCTAGTGGTATCGAGACTATCTATTAAGTTTGACTGGGTTTGACCAACTTAAACTAAACTTTGATTACGCTTTTCTCTAAATCCGACCGTTTAATTGTAATGATAACTTACCAAAATTTACTTTTCATTACACTCTTCAGATCCAACGGTTAGATTTCAAATCTAAGTTTGGTGTGTGATAGACATGTGCTGTGTACCTGTATGGTTATGTTTTCTCAATCTAATCATCCAATTGGTTTCAAATTTCACCAACACTAATATGTCACCATACTCTTTAATCCCAATGATCAAAATTTGAATATGATTTTCACCAAGTCCAGTGGTCTCGGGACCATCTATTAAGTTTGATTGGGTTTGACCAACTTTGATAAACTTTGATCGCGTCTTTCTCTAAATCCAACCATTTAATTGTAACCATAATTTATCAGAATTAACCTTCATTACACTCTTCAAATCCAATGGTTAGATTTCAAATCTAAGAATGATGCATGATGGACATGTGTTTTATACCTATATGACTATGTTCTCTCAATCTGACCATCCAATTGGTCTCAAATTTTACCAACACTAATATGTCACCATACTCTTCAATTCTAATGATCAAGATTTGAATATGAATTTCACCAAGTCCAGTAGTATCGGGACCATCTATTAAGTTTGATCGGATTTGATCAACTTTGACTAAACTTTGACCGTGCCTTTCTCTAAATCCAACCGTTTAATTGTGACCATAATTTACCAGAATGAACCTTTCATTACACTCTTCAAATCCAACGGTTAGATTTCAAATCTAAGAATGGCACATGATGGACATGTGTTGTGTACCTATGTGCCTAAATATATTCTCTTAATCTGACCATTCAATTGGTCTCAGATTTTACCAACACCAATATGTCACCATACTCTTCAATTCTAATGATCAAGATTTGAATATGAATTTCACCAAGTCCAGTAGTATCGGGACCATCTATTAAGTTTGATCGAGTTTGATCAACTTTGACTAAATTTTGACCGCGCCTATCTCTAAATCCAACCGTTTAATTGTGACCATAATTTATCATAATGAACCTTTCATTGCAATCTTCAAATCCAATTGTTAGATTTCAAATCTAAGAATGGCACATGATGGACATGTGTTGTGTACCTATATGGCTATATATATTCTCTAAATCTGACCATCCAATTGGTCTCAAATTTTACCAACACCAATATGTCACCATACTCTTCAATCCTAATGATCAAGATTTGAATATAAATTTCACCAAGTCCAGTGGTATAGGGACCGACTATTAAATTTGATCGGGGTTGATAACTTTGACCACACCTTTCTCCAAATTCAACCGTTTAATTGTGATCATAATTTACTAGAATTAACCTTTCATTACACTCTTCAAATCCCACGGTTAGACCTTGTAAAAATTAGTTCTTTTTTCTTTTTAATCTCAATGATATCAGATTTTCTTTTTTTGGGTAATTAGTCCTTTTTTTTTTTTTGAATTGTGTTGCTAATACTCGAACTGGGTCTCAAGGAATTTTGCTAATAAATTGTAAATTTGTTTGTTTATGCTAAATTTACAGAGCTACGTGGGCGTTCTCTGTTTTAATTTTCCAAAAGATTAAAAAAAAAAATTAGCAGTAGCAGTAGCAAAAAATAATATAAATGAGAATTTCTTTTAGGATATAAAATTGGATTAGTCAATTTTTTTTTTCTTTTCATGAATTTTCTTAGCAACCAAACACCAAAACTCATTGAGAACAAAACCCAGCAAACATCGAAACACCAAAACCCAGTATTTTCTTGCATTTTTTAATTATTATTATTATTATTATTATTATATTATTAAAGAAAACTCTAATTATATAGCCTTATCCAAAAAAAAAATACTAAGCTTTCCCCCCAGATTTTTTTCTTCCCGCACAAATTTTCATTTCCCACTTTTTTCCTTTTTTCTTTTCTTTCTTTTGTTCATTCAGCGTGTTTCTTTTCCTTCTTTCTTTTCATTTCCCACTTCTCTCTCCCCTCACACCTCTTCTCTCCCCTCACGCCGCCACCCCTAGACACCGATCTACTCTCTCTCCGCTTACGCAGAGTCACAATCCCTAGCCACCACCGACTTGTAAAGTCTCTCACAGCCCCTTCATTGAAAACACTCTCTATTCCTCCTTCTTCTGAATCTCAGAGAACTTTTTCTTCTTCCTCTTCTTCTTTGAAAAACAAGTTGTACTTTTTCCCTAACTCACTACTCTAAAAACACTAAGCTACCACCAGTTCAACCAATGGCCTCCCTGAACAAGAAGTCACTGAAAAAGATGAAGAAGAAGAGCAAGAACAAGAAGAAATGGAGAGGCTTTTGAATATTTCTAATGCCCTTGAATCCTTCGAAAACCAGCTCTCTTCCTTGCGAGTTTTGTCCTTTAAACCCCTTTTCTTCATTTAGGTTTTAACAGAAAAGCCCTAATTTTGATTGCTCTAATTTTTAGACATAATGCGCTTGTGTGTGAAATGGGGTCTTAGTCTTTGATAGTTCATTAAATTGGCTCAACCCCACAAGAAGAAAATGATAAAAATTCAATCTTGGATGGTATTGGTTTAGATGAATGCAAGAATTAATTTACATGAAACCCATTAATTATTCGTTGTTCCTTTTCTTCTTGTGTCTGTAAAAGAGATATACAAGATCTATAATTGTACACAAACAATGGAAGAGTGTAATTTCCTGTTTTGGGTTTAAGCTTGTGTCTAGAACATATTGGAAATTTAATAAATTGGAAGAGTATTATGATAACCTAGAGTATATGCTCCTAGGAATTTAATAAATTTAAAAATTCCCACAAGTTTATTCTTTCGATACTTTTATTTGTGGTTTGAAAATTTTGAAAGGTGATGATTATCTCAATTATGAAACTTGAGATATAGGCTTAATTATTGATGGACAAACCATGAGGATTTCAATGCACCCATGTAATAAAGTGATTTCTAAAACAAAGGAGATGATGCAGAAATGGTTTCAAGACAACTCTTTTTAGTTTCAATTATGAAAACTACATTTGTATGCTGACTAGTTGCATGTTGAGGTTAGGATTTTTTTAATTAGCAAATCACACACGCAACCATCACCCGTTCTTCTGGGGGCTAGGGCTCATTGGCTAGGAAATGGGAATAAGTTAAGAAGAAAATGCGTGTGTCAATTGTTGTTCTATAATGTTATGTTGAAAAGCAGTGAGGCAGTATTATCTACTAAAAAATGAACACATGCTCTATTACCTTAGTTACAACTTATATATTCTTTGCCTAAAATTGAACATGCTTTTCATTTTTGTTTTTTAGTTTTCTTTTATTATGATTTTGGACAATTGAGTGGCTTTTGACAACTGATGCTCATGTTTTTTAAAGCTCTTGCCCCCACCTAGTATGATGCCTAATTGCATATATTTTATGTCATTAAAGAATGATTGGTTAGCGGTGGTTGCCTGACTTGTAACAAGTGAGATTTATTTTTCACATTATTTCTTCTTTTCTATTTATGGCAGCAGACACTACGTTTGACTGGATAGTCATAACTTCCCCTTAGGCAGGTTAAGTCTTTTTGGAGGCATGGAAGTAAGGTTTAGAACTTGTTTACTATACTCTGGCCCACTTAATATAAGTATTTTTTTTCTAGAAGACGTGACTTGAATTTTTGTTTGTGCTTCAATTGTGTCTCCTGTCTTCTTGAGGCTTTGAGCTTTGAGTTTTAAGTTTGCATTTAACAACATTGCTATGATAATGATGTATTTCTTTGTGGGTAAATTACAAATTACCTTCCAATGGTACGAAGTAGCTACAAATTACTTCTGTGTGGTGAGGGGTAGCCCAAGCTTAATAGCTTTAAGTCTCAACGTTTCATGATTTTGCAGTCAGTATCAAACTTAAGTTGATTTTCTTTGTTTTTATATTTGAAAAAGGTTGTGTGAAATCTTAAACAACCATTATGGTTTATGTGTTACAGTGGAAGGCTTGTCTAATCGTGGATTTGAGGTCACAAGGCTAAATAAATATATGATGGTAAAGTAGTGAATATTTTTGTTTTGAAGCAAATTAATTATTTAAAACTGAAGATCCATATGCAACTTTCTTCTACAATCTATGCCTTGTGGATTTTATGTTGCTTTAGTTTATTTCTTAAAAAAATTTCATTGCTATACTGCTTGACCTAGTTGAAAGTTGGATTACTTAATCTTCTAAATGATCTTGGCAGCAAAGAGTTTCTAATTTGAATTCAGCCACATATACATTTGAAACTATTGTTTGGCTAATATGAGAAAGTTTGTCTTATTGGTGGAGATTTGTGAAGCAATCCATTTAAATGGTTGGTCTTCATGCTTTTGTTGGTAGTATCATTATATATATATATATATATATATAATATTTGTGTGAGTGGATGGCTGCCTATGTTAGATGACAAGCAGGCCTTTGAAAAGTATAATGGACCCATGTCATTTTGACTTTTGAGTTCCTCAACTTTTGTCTGCAATTTTTATGTGCAAAGGATAAATTTTTCCAAAGAACTTGTTAAATTTTGTGTTATAATTATGGCCATTAGGTGGTCCTCCAAAAGCTTGGCCTGCAAAATTGCCAAGTTGGCAATCTAATAATAGTTGGATCCTGTTACGTACCAATAGAAAAGAATTATTTTAATTGTGAAGATCAAATGACAAATTGAGAATCCTGGTACTCTAGAGATGTTAGATGTATATTTGGGTTTATAGTATTGTAGATTGGGATTAATTATTTTTACTTTGCCTTTTTACTTTGCCAAGGATGATGTGCTTTGTCCAGTGTGTAGAAGCATGATTATGAAGGTTGCACCTTGACTTATACTACATTGTAAGGAAGTCTGGGGCTTCCTTACCCTTTTTTTTATTTTTATTTTTTATTTTTTTAATATATATCTTAGATGAAAGATTAAGGCTTCCTTACATTTTTTTAAAATATATATCTTAGATGAAAGATTGAGAATGTGATCATGCATAGACGTCTGATAATACGTTGTAAGTAGTGCAAGCTCTAAACTTTGGTTTTCTCTACTTTTTATTCTTTTGGATTATAGCTATTTTGGTTGTAAATAGTGCAAAATTGTCATCTAATTATCTTTATTTGTAAAAATTATTTGTAGGGTACTAGTGCACTAAAGCATGAAGAGAAGGGCAAATGGATTAAGACATAATCTTGTGCAACTAGCTTGTTACTTTTTACTTTATTCGGTATGCTATTTCCAATTTTGGTTCATCTACTGAGATAGTTTTTAAAGTTTTGTGTGTGTTTGTTTATGTTATTAAATATGGGGTAATTGAAAAATGTTAAATTGGAACTGCTATAAAGTTTTGGAACATTTTGGGTGAATTATTGTAGGACTAATGTTGTATAAGTTTTTTCACCTTTTAGTTGTTCATACCTTGTTGAGAAAATAAGAAGGGTTTACATTTTGCATTGTGTACTTGTATAGTCTTGTCCCATTAGCATGTTTATATTTGTGCTTGGGGTGTTTGGCTTGGCTATTGCCTGATTTGTTTTACTTTCTTTTTGTTGCATGGGCATCATTGAAGACTAAACAGGAGAAGAAGGATATGTATTTCCCCATGAGGAAGTATGCTATCAAGGTGTAGGGTGTAGGGCCTTTAGTTCATGTGATCTTGCTACCTTGCTACCATAAATCCATTTGGTTTGCAAATTTTGCCATTTGTTTACTTAATCTTAATTTCATATTGGTGGGACTTGATCGAATGTTTAAATATTTTAGAACTTTGATTGTGGTATTAGCTTGGAACTTTGATAATGGTTATAGACAATATTATGTATTTGATAATATATTTCTTTGTTAATATAATGTTAGATTGGAGACATTTGTGGTGCTATCTAGTTACATTTGTGGTAATGTCTTAGTAGAGCTAAAATTATTACAGGTTATTTGTAATAGAAATGTGGTTTTAGAACCCAGGAGGGAAAAAAAAAATTAACCTATAGCGGTGGGCAAAAACTGCCGCTGAAGGACTAAAATTATGATGGTGTAAATGCACTTTTAATCCCCACATTTTGACTTTTTTCCATTTTAGTCCATACATTTTATTTTTACTACTTTTAGTCCCTAAACCAATTAACGCGGAATATTTAAGTCCTTGAAGCACTATTCCGTCAGCCAACTAACGGAGAAACTGACCTGAGCATTAAAATATTATTAAAAAAATTATTTAACATTTTTTAAATGCCAAAATTAAAAAAAAAAAAATTAATTACTCAATTTAATGTTACTGTAGGAAGAATAGAAACCCTGCAACCAAAAGAACACGATCTCAAAGACCCAGCAACTAAAAGAACAAGTCCGAGGACGAGCCCGACCTTGGCTCCTAGCGCCCGATTTTCGAACCTGACTCCTCCTCCTCCCCTCAGCCCCACTCAATCCAGTCCCCGCCTCAGAGTCCGATTCGCTCTTGATAGGGTGGCCATGGAGATCAATGCCTTGTAAGGTATCCTTGGCGACCTTAGCGACTTCGATTCGCTTGAAGAAGACAAAAGCGTAGTTGCGAGAAGAATAGGAGGTGACGCTATCGAGTGCACCGTACTGGGCAAAGAGATCCATGAGATCTGAGTTCGTAACGTCGTTGGCTAGGTTACCGACCTAGAGATTGTTTGACGGCGTCTCCAATTCGTCAAAATCACCGCCGATTCTTCCTGGCCTAGTGTTCATCATCATCGATTTGTTGTTCGAAGGCGGCATTTGGGGATCGATTAGGAATTTGGGTCTCACCAGAGAGAGAGAGAGAGAGAGAGTGATTGGGTTTGGAGAGAGAGAGATAGAGAGATTTGATTTTGGGGAATGGTCTAGAGAGAAAAAAGAGAAGTGGATGAGAGTGAAAAGAGGGGTGAATGAGATTTGATTAGGTTTGGTGGTTTCGGGTTATTGCTGTGTTTATTTTGAATTTCTGCGTTTTTTTTTCATGTGAATTTTATTATTTTTTTTGGGTTTATGGGTTTGATTTGTTGGAGGATTCAGTGGAGGAAAGGGATTTTGAATGAATTTTTGCATGTGAATTTTTGCATGTTTAATTTTCTGGGCAGCCTTCATGTTCTTTCCCGAAGAATATGAAGAACATGTTACTTTGTTCTTCTGAAAATAATGAAAAGAAAAAAAAATTTCAATTACTCTTTTTAATTGGTTTATGTTTGTTATTGTGTTCTTTGTGTTTGTGAACTTGTGTTAATGTTTAAATTTGAGTTTGTGTTTTTTGTGTTTGGTAAGAATATGAATCATATACGGAGAAGAACATAAAGAACATGAATATGTTCTTTTGAGTTCATCAAAAAAAGAATATGTTCTTTTGCAAAAAAAAAAAAATGGAATTAAAAAAATTCATTTTAATTAAAAGAAAGTAAATTTTTTTGTTTGAAAGAAAATAATTTTTTTTGTTTGTTTTTTTATTTTTTTTAATTAAAATTGAGTAATTAATTTTTTTAAAATTTTGGCATTTAAAAAATGTTAAATAATTTTTTTAATAATATTTTAATGCTCAGGTCAGTTTCTCCATTAGTTGGCTGACGGAATAGTGCTTCAAGAACTTAAATGTCCCGCGTTAATTGGTTTAGGGACTAAAAGTGGTAAAAATAAAATGTAAGGACTAAAATGAAAAAAAAAAAAAGTCAAAATATAAGGACTAAAAGTGTATTTACGCCAATTATGAAATAATTGGAGGCCTATACTAGCGTTTTTGGCCCGTTGCTAAAGCCTCACACATATAGTGGCGGGCGTAACCGCCGCTAAAAGGTGAGTAGAGTTTGTTGTTTAATAAACCCTATAGCAGTGCTTAATGCTCACCACTAAAGGTTGTCACATATAGCGGTGGGTCTATCCCGTTGCTAAAAGGTCGCTTGACCCGAATGGTAACCTTATATGGCGGCGTTTTTCTACTCGCCGCAATAGGCCAAAAGTGTCACTAAATGGCCAATCTATTGCAGCATTTTTTGTTACCGCCGCAATAGAGCTATTGTGGCAATACAAGGCTAGCGAGTGGAACCGCCACAATAGTCTAGTTTTTTTGTAGTGAGAAAGCTAACGCAAAAAATATTCATGGTTGCAAAGCTTAGTTTTAATAATATTTGTAATTTGAAATACTCATTCCATGGTTGAAAACGCTGAACTCCCATTCTTAATAATATTTTTTCATGAACTATCAAATCATACAAATAGAGTTTGTTTGTCAGCAAAAAAATATAATCGATTCTAAAAGATTTATGGGTTAAATTCAAGTTATACTTGATGTAATTCTAAGCAATGTTACATCATTCAATAACTTGTTATTAAATTTATATTTTAAAAATTCCACCATTGGATTAGATATTCTATAGTTCTTAATCTACATGCCAATTTCATGTTAATCGGAGTTTATTTACCATTTGATTCAAAAACTCATCTTTCATACATTATTTTAAACTACAAAAATTTGAATTTAAAAAATTGATTGATGTCATGGCTATTGATTTTTAATCATCTTAAAATTTTGTAAGTATGAAGAATATATGAAATAAGTTAAGAATAAACAACTCTTACTACAGCCTCACTAAATCAATAGTTTATTTGTTGTAATTGAAAATTGATTCCGACACTAAAAATATCTAATTGTTAATTATCCTCAATTATAAAATAATCATGTTTATGACAAAAATAGTACATACCTATTTTCTAAACAAGAGGCACTAGATCTAGTGCTCATTAGCAAATGTGTTATTTTGCTTAAACTAACTAAGCAATTAAAAAGATTTCAAATGAAGAAGAAGAGAAATAGACTCTTTAGTACATATGAAATAAAATTTTAAGTTCTTAACCTTGAAATGGCCTCTCCATTTAAATAGAGAGAATCCTATTCCAAGTATTTTCCATGGTTATTCTACGATTACTTTAATATATAGAGAGAGAATTCTATTTAACACACATCAGATTTTTTTTTTTATCTTCAATTCTTGATCTATTGAGCTGCTATCGAGAATCGTTTTTTGATCAATTCAGCTACATTTGAAAGGCTATCAAAGACTTGTTCGATTGATCAAGCATCAACTGAAGGGTTGTACGTCCCTAGAAATCCTCTATTCTTTGAGCTTCATCTTGAACATTACAACTTGTACTTTGATAACACATTGCAGACTCATTCAAGATTACATTATCATAGAATTTTTTTGATCTAAATCCTAGCAAAGGCTTCATCCAAGATTAACCTAAGATTACACACACACACACACAATCTTCAATAAATAAATTATAACATGTTGAGAGCCAAATAGTAAAAATGTAGTGGTTTAGGGCTTTAAGGCACAAATGCAAATTGCTAAGGTTGAAATATAAAAACCCTCTATGTTATTTGTTGATAGACTAAGCTACCAAAATTGTGGCCTTTTGTGTTAAAATAGAAAAATATTAAGAAGAATAAAGAGAACAATGTTCGAGAGAAAGAATATGGAGGATTAATTTAAGATTTTTTTTCTTAGATGTAATTGTGTACATGGTGCCATATTATTTAAAATTTTAAATGATGTGGCATAGATACACATTTGGTTATAATTATATAGTTAGGACTATGTCTATAATTAGGAGGAGGATTCTGATTACGATTTGCACTAGGATTATATAAAGGGTTTTGTCCTTGAAACTGAAAAGCACAGCAAAGTAATATAGAAAATGAAGAAGAAAACAGAGGAAGTTTAGAGAAGAGAAGTGATTCCAAAGAAATGAGAAATTCTGTTATTGATTTCATTGATCTGATACAATCCCCAAATATATATCCCTAACTGTATCCGTATATTGTGGAATGGAATAACAAATCCTAATCAACCCATTCTAGATCACTGACAGGTGTACAGCCTCTTACCCTTCCTTATGCTACCTGTAGTTCAGCCTATTATAACTATGCTACAGGTCGTTTACCAGCTGCTCTATCATCAGCTTCAGTGGCTCTATCATTAGCCTTGTTGTCTTGTGCTTGAGCCTTTACCTCAGCATGTATGAGTGCCTCTACATCCCCCCTCAAACTGAGGGGAGGAACACCCATCAGTTTGGAAGCAAGATCAAGAAACCGAGGAGAGGGAAGAGCCTTGGTAAAAATATCAGCTAGCTGATCAAGAGTGGAAATAAAATTAAGCTTCAACTCCTTAGCAAGTACCTTTTCACGAATGTAATGATAATCCACCTCAATATGCTTGGTACGAGCATGAAAGATGGGATTGGATGCCAAAGCCAAAGCAGAGACATTATCACACCAAAGCATAGGAGGAAGGGACAAGAAGATACCCAAATCTTTAAGAATCATCCTAAGCTAACTCAACTCAGTAGCAGTAGTAGCTAATGCCCTGTATTCTGCCTCAGTAGAGGACCTAGCCACAGTCAGCTGCTTCTTAGCAGACCAAGTGATAGGAGAGTTACCCAAAAACATCACCATACTAGTAATGGATTTCCTATCAAGGGGATCACCGGCCCAATCAGCATCACAGTAAGCTGAAATGGCCAAAGGGCCAGGCTGAAAATGAATACCATGATGTAAAGTACCCTTGATATACCTAAGAATCCTCTTGGCTGCCACAAGATGATGTTGAGTAGGCTTGCTCATAAATTGACACACTTGCTGAACAGAAAAAGCCAAATCTGGTGAAGGTCAAGTATTGCAGCCCACCAACCATGCTTTTAAAAACTGTAGGATCATGAAGCAGAGGGTTGGACTGAGAGTTGACATGAATTGTGGGAGAGCAGGGAGTAACACAAGGCTTGCAGTCCAACATTTTAAACTTGGTCAGTAAATCCAATGCATACTTGGATTGATGTACAAATAACCCTTGAGAAGTAGACTTAATCTGAAGACTAAGAAAATAAGTAAGAGGACCTAGATCTTTCAAGTTAAAGACTCTGGCAAGCCTTGAAACCAAATGATCAATGAAAGAAGTACTATTCCCAGTAACAATAATATCATCCACATATAGAAGTAGGTAGACCACAAAAGAATCATGATGCAAGATGAACAAATTGGAGTCTGCAGATGAGGAATGGAAACCAAGATGAAAAAGCTCAGGGGTAAAGCTATCAAAGCAGGCCCTAGGAGCCTGTTTAAGACCATAAATTGCTTTGTGAAGCTTGCATACATAGTCAGGATGAACAGGATCCACATAACCTTGAGGCTGTGACATGAAAACCTCTTCTTGAAGCACACCATGTAGAAAGGCATTAGAAACATCTAGCTGCTTCAAGGACCAATGATTCTAAACTGCCAAAGCTAAGACAATCCTGACAGTTGCTGGCTTAACAACTGGACTAAAGGTTTCATCATAGTCCAAGCCATATTGTTGTAAGAAACCCTTAGCAACCAACCTTGCTTTATACCTAGCAATGGATCCATCACTGCCCCTTTTAATTTTGTACACCCACTTACAATGAACCACATTCTTAGCAGCAGGAAGAGGGACTAAGGACCAAGTATTTTGCTTTAATAGGGAATTGTACTCAGAATCCATAGCTTCAATCTAGTGTGGAAATCTAGAAGCAATATGAAAGGTAGGAGGTTCCTCTTGAACATAATTTGTCACAACAACATAAGCTTTGGGCTTGAATATGCCATGTTTGGATCTGGTAAGCATAGGATGAGAATTGGGAAGGGAATGAGAAGCAAATGGGACAACTGATGTAAAGGGCACTATAGAAGTGGAAATATCAGAAGAGGAAGACTCAATAGGACCCGAGGAAGGCATAAGATCAAATGATGGTGAAGTAACAATGGTAGGAGCAGCAGTAGGTACAGTACAACCCTCATTAGACTTAGATAAAGGGGAAAAGGCAATAGGTAAAGTGGCAGAAATAGCAAACAAGGGAGAAATAGAAGAACCGGGTAAAAGTGTAGATAACCAAAGGTCCAAAGAAGGCTTGATAGGAGAGATATGAACAGAAGAATCAGATGGAGATGTGGGGAGAATAGGAAAGTCAGACTCATGGAAAAGGACATGTGGAGTGATATAGACCTTTTGAGTGTTAGGATCAAAACAAATATACCCCTTGGATAATGGAGGATACCCTAAAAAAATACATTTAGAAGACCTAGGCTGAAGTTTATGGGCTGTATAAGGTGTTAAATGTGGAAAGCAAGCACAACCAAAAGTTTTGAGATTATTTAAAGAAGGAGGAGAGTGAAATAACATTTCCCAAGGAGACTTAAAGTCTAACACAGAGGAAGGAAGTCTATTTAACAGGTAGATGGCAGTGCTAAAAGCATAACACCAATAGGAGGAAGGAAGGTTGGACTGGTACAGCATGGACAAACCACTTTCAACAATTTGTCTATGCTTCCTTTCAGCAACTCCATTTTGCTAAGGAGTATAAACACAAGAAAGCTGATGGTGAATACCATGATCTAAGCAAAGGGATTTAAAGGAATTATTAATATATTCACCCCTACCATCAGTCCTAAGGGTTTTGATTTTGACTCTAAATTGATTCTCCACAAGAGTTTTAAAATGCAAGAAAACAGTAAACACTTCAGACTTTTGTTTAAGAAGAAACAGCCAGGAAAATCTACTAAAGTCATCAACAAAAATGACATAGTATTTATATCCAAGTATAGAAGGAACAGGAGCAGGGCCCCAAACATCACTGTGTACAAGTTGTAAAGGACAAGAACTAGACTTAACATGTTGTGGAAAAGGAAGTTTGTGCATCTTAGCACTTATACAAGACTTACATTGGGAACAAATGTCACTATGAACAGAAATTGCAACATGATTATTGAGAAAAGATAAAGCAAAATGAAGAAGCTTGGAGCATGGGTGACCAAGTCTTTGATGCCACAACATTGCCTCATTGGAAACAGGAGCATGGACAGAGGACTTGAAAGCAAAAGATGAAGAAAGGGCTGAATCAGCAGAGAGGTGTGAGGGAAAAGGAGTGGGATATACACCATCCTTACTCAGGCCTTGATAAAGAACCTTCCTCGTAGCCAAATCCACAATTAAGAACTGATTGGCATCAAAATAACAAAAGGCTTTGTTTTTTAAACATAGTTTGTGAACAGATAAAAGATTGGAAGCCAAATCAGGAACCCTAAGAATATTGTCTAAACGAAAACAATGAGAAGAGGTTTGAAGCTTACCATTTCCAACATGAGTCACAGGCAATTCTTGTCCATTTCCAACAGTAATAGATTCTTAACCATTGGCAGCTTGTGATGTCAGAGAGAGCTGAGAAAGGTCAGGGGTAACATGATCAGAACACTCTGTATCAGTAAGCCAACTTGAGGAATGTGATGAAGCAGAGTTAGCTGTTGCTGTCATAGCACTAGCAGCCATTGATGCCAATTTGGATGGAGCATGTCTGCCTTGATAGGCAAAATTCATGCGATGGTAACAATCCAAGGCAGTGTGACCATTATTGCCACAAATTTGACAAGTAGGTCTTGAAGACTGAGATGAGCCTTGAGGCTAAAAAGAGGGAAAACCAGAACCATTCTTGTGTTGGAAAGTAGGAAGTTGAAGAATACCATTTGCATTACCAGATAACTGACCAGAGGATTAACCATGATTAAACCCAAAATTAGGGCCAAAATTATGAAATCCTCTACCTCGACCCCTTTGATTTCCATTTCTACCTCTTCCTCTAGTGGTATTCTGATTAAAACCACTCTGAAGAAACATAGCCATAGGTATATCCCTAGTCTCAGACTTCTTCTTAATGGCTCTTTCTTCTGCATTCAACAATGTATTCAACTCCTCTATAGTAATTATATCATTACGGGTCCTTATAGCAAAACAAAATGCACTATATTCATTTGGTAAAGCTTCTAAAACCAAATGTATAATCTCTTCCTCATCAACCAACACAGCAACATAACTCAATCTATCCCTAGCTTCTTTGATTCTTTGAAAGAAATTATCCATGCTTTCAGGACCTTTCTTAATACTCAGTAATTCATTCCTCAAGCTTAAAACATGAGAACGAGATACAGAAGCAAACCTCTTTTCGAGCACAGTCCAGACTGCCTTTGCAGATCTCTGACCCACTGTGAGCACTAGAACTGATGGAGATAACCTAGAATTGATAAAGGTGAAAAGTGCTTGTTCTCTGCTTCTCCAACTGGTATACTCTGGATTAGATTCTCCAGTAAAATTTCCAGAGCTATCCTTCAAGAAAGAATTAGGAGCTAGACATGAACCATCAAGAAAACCGATCATCGCATAGGCCTCAAGAATCACACCGATTTAATGCCTCTAGATGATATAATTGGTGAAATCGAGTTTCACGGTCATCATGCTTGACATACTTGACAAGAGAAGCAACGAAGGATTTACCAAAGAGCTTGTGGCTGAAGCGGTTGAAGAAGTTGTTGAAGGACTGGAGCTCGGAGCAGAAGCCATTAATGGTGGCTTTGATACCATGAAAAGCACAGCAAAGTAATATAGAAAATGAAGAAGAAAACAGAGGAAGTTTAGAGAAGAGAAGTGATTCCAAAGAAATGAGAAATTCTGTTATTGATTTCATTGATCTGATACAATCCCCAAATATATATCCCTAACTGTATCCATATATTGTGGAATGGAATAACAAATCCTAATCAACCCATTCTAGATCACTAACACGTGTACAGCCTCTTACCCTTCCTTATGCTACCTATAGTTCAGCCTATTATAACTATGCTACAGGTCGTTTACCAGCTGCTCTATCATCAGCTTCAGTGGCTCTGTCATCAGCCTTGCTGTCTTGTGCTTGAGCCTTTACCTCAGCATGTATGAGTGCCTCTACAGAAACCACCATATCTTTAACATTCCTCTTAGTTGCTCATCAACGGCTATGGTATGGAATTTTAGCCCAAGAGCAGTTAGAATGTTACTATGATCACTCCCTGCAGGTAAGAAGCTATCTTAGTTGCTCCCCTTTAACTATTTTTTCCCAACCAAAAATACATTCCTCTCAGTTAAGGTGAAAGTCTGAGAACAAGAAAGTGCGACCAAACATGGATTGAATGGAGCGCGCATATTTTCCATAGCAAAGGTGGAATACCATGCGGATGCTTGGTGATCCAAGCTTGGCGTTCCAAGGGTATAATGTAGATCATTCTTGTGGAGGTTATCAGTAGGATGCTTGATCTAAAAAACCTGGTCTAAGAAACTTGACTGAAGGTGATACAGATGCGTGATAAAAAAGAAAGCTAGATTTCAGTCAAGTAGAGCATACTATATAATAAGACGCATGGTCTAAGAAATATAGATAACATGACAAAAATTGGTGATGAAACGGAAAGTTATATAATCTTGTCTCATGAAGAATGGGAAAAAAAAAATGCTTTCTGTGATGAAATTTTATGATTTGAGCGTGATTGATTGTTAGGGTAGTTGCAGCGGTTGTGTTTAGATTAATTAGAGCAAGGTAACACCTTTCTTACAAATATAATCCAGTTTTAATCTGGTTGTCATTTAAGGCCATAGCTTGTTAGTGCTAAACACAACTAAAGAGCACATCAATAATACTGTGACAGTCTAACCCAAATACTTAAATTAAAGGGATTTGGATTCAACTATATCTATATCAATATCAACTGATCACTTTCTTTACCTTTTCTTAAAGTAAGGTAACCCTTTGCATGTGTTCTACACCGTCTGCGGCAAACCTTTTTCTTGGAGATATTATATGATTAATTGTATTGATATCGTCCGTTCACATATGAATAGATTCAATCATTAGTTTTGGATGGCATTTCGGTTCATGTGCCAAGACTCAAATCCTCAGCAATCTGTTTTCTGCAATAACTTCTAAAATTACTTCTCTTTAAGGTTGTGCATTTGGAATGCTGATCTTTCAGTCTTAAACTAAACCATGTGGGTAGATATTTCTGGTATTGCATAAAAAAAGATCCCCGGATGTTAAACGGACTTTTATTAAAGACCACAACATAGATAGTTCATAGTCTTACATAGGACACAAGATATAGATATTCATGAAGCCACTTCATTGGGCATCTACTCTTATTAGTCTTCTTAATTTACTTATATTATATAATTGCCAAAGCACCTTCATTTGATCTGATCACACATAGCTGCTTCTTAAGTCCTGCATGCAATTAAAAAGAAAAATTATGTTAAAAATGTTGATAATGAAAGTAAAGAGTTGTACTTTTATGGGGATCCTTTTAATTGTTTATTAACTTTTCAATTTCTTGAGATCTTTGAAAAAGTTAGATTCTTGTATTTTCATGTTTTATTTTATACTCTACAAATTATATATATGTTATTCTATTTTAAACTTCAGTTACTAATATGAGGAAAAAAAAAAAAGCAACATATTTTTTTTCTTAGAACAAAAAAAGGAAAAAAAAGCAACATATGATAGATTGTGATTGAAAGAACTTATTAGTCCATATAGTTAATTTATGACTCTTACGTTGCCTTTATGCAGTCATTATCTTCAATCGCTGTCACTTCCGCTGCTGCCATCAGAATCGTTGCAGCTCCTCCTGCTTGACTTGGACTTCTTCTTGTATGACATCTTCTCCTTCTTATACTCAGACCCCTTTTCTTTCATTTTCTTCTCACTCTTCATTTGGCAAGCCATACTCATGCCCTGAGATGCATGCTTTTCTTTCATTTTCTTCTCAGATTTCATTTGGCAACCCATGCTCATGCCATGAGATGCATGATGACCATAGGCTTGGCCATGGCCGTAATTAGCATGGGCCATTTCGTGGTGGTCAGAGGGGTGACCAAGGCCATTGGTTTGGCTATGGTACTTATAAGCCTCATGAGTTTTGGACATGGTGTGTTCTGGGTAGTGGCTGTGGGTTTGACCATAATACTGAGCCTGTGTTTTAGCCATGTTGTGGTCTGGGTAGTAGGCATGGGTTTGGTCATGCATGTAAGTCTCGCCGTTGGCCATCCCATAGCCATAGCCATAGCCTCCATGGTGATTTGCTTTCATTCCCCAGCTACCCATATCAGGCACCTTGTGCCCGCCATGAGAGCTTTCATGGCATTTTTGCTGGAACTGAGCCTGTGTTTTAGCCATGTTGTGGTCTGGGTAGTAGGCATGGGTTTGGTCATGCATGTAAGTCTCGCCGTTGGCCATCCCATAGCCATAGCCATAGCCTCCATGGTGATTTGCTTTCATTCCCCAGCTACCCATATCAGGCACCTTGTGCCCGCCATGAGAGCTTTCATGGCATTTTTGCTGGCAAGTTTCGTATGTGGGCTTGTAGCACTGCATTGAGGCCATGGCAACTGAGGCAAGTGGATATCACTCTAGCTCTCTTGGTTTCTCTTGTGGTTGCTTGGTACTGGATGGCAATGCTGAGCTCTTATATATAGGCTTAGAGAAATCGGTTCTCGAATTAATTAATCTGTAAAAGTGGGGATTCCTTTAAATTTTTATATCATGCATGCAGCTTTTGAAGATGCTTTTACAAGAGGCCGAAAAGATCCAGGACAGAAATGCAATCACCAATCATTTTTATAATTTGAAGATGCCCAAGGATTAGATTCCCCATTTCCATAACAGGAAGTAAGATGTCCAGACTTCATGCATTATTTCAGTTGAGTGATACTAAGTTTATAACCAATTTTATTACATAAATTTTTATAGAGCAGTGGTAATTACATATTGTGTTTACAGGACACAGACACAACCTTGCAATTATAACTAAAATTGTGTTTTCAAAACACAACTTTAATTAGCGATTTTTATAAACTACTGCATCGTGCGTGAACTTTTAAATGTATAACAAGAATATATTTTAAAATTTTATTTATTATAATATTATATTGTTGATATGGTTTTTTTTTAGAGAACTATTATTTTAGTTTATCATATTGTTAAGTGGCAGTCTCACATTCACTATTATGTTAGTTTATAATTCTTATATTATAAAATCCAATTTATTTTAACATTTTCCTTCACTCAAAGGAATTTGTTCACCGCCCATTGAAGACGAAAAGACGAAAGGATACTGTGTGACCCAACCCATACTAATTGGTCTCTTCTAAGAATCCGATCCCCCAACCCCCCACAATGACCAACGGAGCACAATAAACTGACAAAAATAGAAATTGTATTTTCCAATTGCAATCTTCTCTCTATCTCTCTCTCTCATTAAAGTCAAGTACGTATGTGATAGAAATTTCAAAAACTTATTCAAACAAACAACATTTTTCTTGGGACACTAAAGGCAATGCATGGATCGAGCTAGACTGGAATTTCTTTTCTTTATTGGGGGGGAGGATTATGGGGCAATTATTAGTTTATATGAATAGTATCATGTAAAGTGTATATGTTGTAGGCAAAAATGTGGCAAATGTTAGCCACTTATGTTTTTGGCTGCCTTTTGGACATAAATTTTTAAACATAAACTTTTGTTTTTGGCTGGCAACCAAAACATAAATTTAAGTTGACCTAGCCAATAGAAAAATCCTAATCTATTAAGCCTTTCAATACAATTTAGTAGAAAACCCTAAAGGCATCATATTATAGGACTCCAAACCTTTTTATTAAATAAATTCTCCTCATCTACTGTGGGTAGAGGACTCATTCTCGTCTCCTTCTTCAAACTATTGTTCATATGGTTCATAGAGAAATCTCTAAGAAAAAGTAGAACAATATTCATTTTGCATCATATCTAAAAGATTTCAAATACCTAGTGTGAGCTTTTTAGGTCCTTTGCATTTGCATCAAGCTTTCCATATTTCCCTTTTTAGATAAATTCACACCAAAAATACTATAGTTTAAAAAAAAAAAAAAAAAAAAAAAAAAAAAAAAAAAAGAAGATAAACTACAATACCTCGCCTCATTGGGTAAGGTACTATAGCTAAATATTTCCTTTTAAAAATATTTTCTCTAACATCTCTCTCTCTGACTCTCAAGATCGAGCAAGGAGCAAACTACCTAGAACTGGAGCTTGCGATTTGGTCCTTCAATTCGATAAACGCCTATTCGGCCCCAATCTCTCGAACTGAGTTGAATACGATGACAAACGAACGTCCTTCGAGTAGATAAATTCCTTTGGAGAAGATGAAGGCAGAAACTGTTTCTTCTTTGAAGATGATGGTGTTTTTGTCTTTGGTTCCTTTGATAGAAGGCCAATAAGAGATCTACTGTGCATTGACTTTAGATGACCATTTTA
This sequence comes from Quercus suber, assembly GCF_002906115.3. NCBI lineage: Eukaryota > Viridiplantae > Streptophyta > Magnoliopsida > Fagales > Fagaceae > Quercus > Quercus suber. Next base: position 314,696 of record NW_027069730.1, read on the forward strand.
ACATGCCAAGCCTCTTGTGAAGGTCTATCCTGCAGACTGCTGGAGCTACTTAAGAAACTACTTGCCCCTCCAAATCATAACTCCCTTCCTCCATGAAAATTCATGGACTTGAGCCACGAATTAGAGCTTGAAGTGATAAGTCGAGTTATTTGTTGTGGATGAGGATAAATATATAGCATATTTCTTAAGCTTTGCTTGATTCTCAGTCATGGATTTTAAAGATTTTTCCTTGTATCAAAGATTTAATTTGGTCTTTGTAAGAGAAAAAGAGACGTTGATCTAGCAAGTATTAGTGAAATTGATGCCCAGCATGTGGGTAAGTGTAGAAAAGGTATATTTGACCTTGTAAATGTGTCATACTCTCCATTTGTTGAGATTTTGTTTTGTCCCTAACCAACAAATGAAGCTTTATTTCTTTTTGTCTCTTAAACAGTTGGGTTTGGGCTTGAATGGTTGGGCCTTGTTCAAATAGGTCCAATGCTTTGATGTGCATGGGCTTCACAACTTGAATAGCCCAAATTATTTAACTAGCCCATTTTATGAAAGCTAGGGCTATTACTCGGGAAGCCCATCCCATGAGATATGAGAAAAATAAGGTCATGAGCCCTGATTTGTGAACTAGCGAGATTTAGACCTTGAACACATTTCCCGAACTAGCAAGATTTAGGCATTAAACCCTTTTCGTTAAGTACCAAGGTTTCGCTTTTGATCTCAATCTGTGAAGTATTGGGCTTTAGGCTTTGAGCCTATTGCGTGAAGTGGGGAAAATTAAGTAAGTCACGATCTTTTTTTTTTTTTTTTTTTTTTTTTTGAGCAAAGTAGTAAGTCACGATCTAATTTGTGATGTGAAGAAAATAGAAATTTATGCCCAATCCATGAAGTCAATAAATAACATGGATTATGAGCTCAGTACATGCTATTGAATATATATGAGTCAGGAAAAATAGCGTATGTGCCAAGCGCATAAGATACCATTTCCTGTGAATTGTGAGTTCATCTTATAAATTAAAGAAGGTATGGATTATGAGCCCAATCTAGAAATATATAGATTCTTGGCAAGAAACCTCAATCCGCATAGTGATATAAAATATAAGCTTTTGGGGGCTTTAAAGAAATTTAACCAAAGTATCATTATTTCTTACTTTAAAATAATATTGACGCGGTGTGGAATGCCCAATAAAATTGGGACATGTGGTGGGAAAAAATACTTTTTGTAAGAACTAATACAAGAATGCATATCATAAGACTGAGTTTTTATCAAAACAAAAATTTATAATAAAAATGATCAAATTAATAATTTTTAAAAATAGTGAAACTTCTATTATAAAATGCGGTGCCAATAATTCCCTTATTTTTGTTATTGCAATTTTATTGGTTATTTGTGTGGATTATATATATACCTCTCACAAAAAGTATAACATTTCTTTGATTATTTGTGAAAGTCTAAACAAGCCCTTGCAAATACGTGAAAATCAAAGATAATATAAAATCTACTCTTACAAAAAAAATATGGAGCCAAATATTCCCCTCAATAAATAATTCAACATTTTATTTATTATCTATGAGCAACTACTATTTCCCTCAAAGATATCTCCTTTGAACTTGATCTACCATCTGTTATAATTGAGGGAGATTCAGAGGTCATCATCAAAGCTCTGAGAAGTGTAGATGAATCTCTCGCCTTCTTTAATCATTTGATTGCTTCTGCAAAACAATTTACATTTGCCTTTCGTAGTATATCTTTTTCCCATACTCGTAGATTAAGTAACTTTGTAACTCATAACCTATAAGAATGTGAGACATATATGCTAATGGTTTAATTGTGTGGATAGTGGATGTTCCTCCACACTTTCATCATGTACTTCTAGCTAATTATAGTTGAGTTTTTTTTAATAAAGTTTCGAGATTTTCCTCTCAAATAAAAAAAAATTATTGCCCTTACAAAAAATATATATACACCCTAACAAAAAAAAAATATATATATATATATATATATACACTTTCAGTTAGGGCGTCCATATTACCCTTACAAAAAATTATGACGAGACTATTTTCTTCCAACAAAATCTACAATCTTGACAATGCGATATGCCATTTGTGACCTTTTTTTTTAACACAAAATTTTGCATTTTCATCAAATATTTGTGAGGGTTTTCTTTTACCTCACAAAAACATGCTGTATCGGTGCTCATAAAGGTTTCCACCAGAAGCCATTTTTTTAGTGAAATCAAGCAAATTAAGTAAGTGGAGTCTACCATTCTTTTTTGATAAAAATTCCACGATTCTTTAATACATAACAGTTTTTTTATTATTCATAAAGGATAGATATTACATTATTTTTACATGAGACACCATACTCGTAGGCTACTCAGTTGGGCTCTTTATTTTCTCATACTTATTTATTTCTTATTGTGCAAGTTACAAGGGATCTTTCTCCTTAATTATCATTTGAGTTGATGTTCAGTGATTGATCCTTTAATTCTGCAAAAAACCAAATACAAAAATTAGTAAAGAATTGTGTAATCTTAGAGATATATTGAAAAATTTTAAATAAAAAAGAAAAAGAAAAAGTAAACTAATAACTTTTACACAAAAAAGAGAAGTAAATTAATTCAAACCATATGCCGCTTATTATAAATATTATTTGCAAAGAAACATATCCATTAAAAGGAAAGAAATTGAGAGAGCTTTGGTCCTACAGTCCTAGATGGCTAGACCCATATTAATGTTATAACTAATTTTATAGGAGTAATCATAATAAAATTGACGTTTTAAGTTTAAATTCTACAATATCTACAATAAAAGTCTTGTGTTAATAAATGTGGTTTGTATCACATAAAATGTTATTGTCATAATTAGTGACACTACTTGCCTTCCTTTTTTCACATTTGCAGTTATCATTGTCGCTGTCACTCTCGCTGCTGCTGCTGCTGCTGTCGCTGCTATGACCAGAGAGGCCATCTTTGATCTTCTGTAAAAGGTTCCTCCTCTCTTTCTTCTTGTGCTCACCTCTCTTCTTGGTGTTTCCTTCACATGTCATGCCATTAGTTGCATGGGTCTGGCTCATGCATTGAGTACTCTGGGCTTTGGCTAGGCCCTGGTCCAATTGCTTGGTCTGGGTTTGGCTGTAGCACTGTGTCTGGGTTATGGACATTATGTGGTCTGGGATTATGGACTGGGATTTGTACTGGGCCTGAATCTCAGTCTGGCTAGCTATCTCAGGCACCTTTTGGCCCAATGAGTTTTCATGGCATTTTTGCTGACAAATTTCGTTGCTGGGTTTGTAGCACTGCATTGAGGCCATGGCAATTGAGGCTTAAAAGGTTCTTTACTTTGTGTAATTTTTCTTTAGGTCTCTTGTGGGTTGCTTGGTCTTCAAATGCCATGAGTTGGGGGTCTTATATAGGCAAGGGATTTAGTGGGATCCATCAATTTCTAATGTTATGTCACTCTTTGAATCCACTTTTGCAAGATGGGCTTAAAAAAACAGGCACTTATTCTGTCAGTACAAACTTGAAAATGTGGTCTGCTTTTTTTTCTGATTCACCCACCGAATAAGTTCCAAATTTATTTTTAATGGTTAATGTCAATGTCCAAGTAGCTCTCCACCTTAAGTTTAGTCTTCCACTCAGGGAAAAAAATAAAATAAAATGTTAGATACAAAACTGTCACATTACACAGTCTTTTTAAAATCACGTATAGAGAATCTAACCGAAAAATGGAATTTTGATTCGAGAAACCTCTTGGTTCTGCTTTATTTTTTACTACCTCTAGGTTCGACTTTATTTTTGAGTAAAAAATAAAGCAGAACCAAGAGGTTTCTCGAATTTAAGACAACTTTTTCCTTCTTTTTTTGTTTTTTGTTTTTTGTTTTTTTGCTTTTAAAAGAAGAAGAAGAAAAAAAAAAAAAAAAAGGAATAGTCCTATAAAAATAGATCTATTAAACAAATGTATACAACCTATGAGTTTATAGAGAAAGAAAAGAAAAGAAATATAGGTATCATGGAGGCATGGACTCGGCTATAATTAATCATGGCCGCATGGACTCGTTCTAAGCTGAATCCAACCAAAAAGAAGATGACTTTTGTTAATGGGCTCATTTGGATATATGTCTTTAATTAATCATGGCCGGGCTAATATCGAGTCCATTTCCACACATACACAAAAACAAATCCGCATATTGTCCATTGGCCAAAACAGCTTCAGACAACACAGCAGTAGTGTTAGACTGTTAGTCTGTAATGAGATTGGGACATGACCGACAAAACAGGTTAATGAAGTTCCAAGGCCACCCCCACAAAAAATGGAAAGGTTAATGTAACTTCAAGCCCAACCCATGAAATCAAAACGAAAAGAGGTTGATGTAAGATCTATAATTGCTGCAGTTGGCTGCCTTCTTTCAAAACAGATTAGTATCCTTTAAAGTGTAGGATAATAATAATTTTATTATGGAGTTTCTAAAATTTTATCTAAAACTATTTTGAAATGAATGAATTCAATTTTGCTATATCCAAAGGTTGAAAGGGCCAAATTACGTGTATAAAAAAGTTTTAAAATTCTTTTCTAATAAGTAAAAATGTGAACGTGGCTTGTCCATTTCTGTGAGGTTCCCCACCACCCCCCCTCCCCCAAAAATTTTTTGGGCCCCTTGTCCATGTTAGTGATATTTTCAAACTTACTTTGTTATCTTGAAACCACATCTTTTAGAGCATTCTCATTAGGTGTGCTAAATGTGCCAAATGCCAAATATTTGGCATATTTTGGCATTTGGCACATTTAACTCACCAAACGCTAAAAACAACCTCTCATGAGGTGTGCTAAATGTCTCAAAAATATGAGACATGCTACAGTACGCTCTCAAATATGAGAGTGTACGGACAACAATGCCAAACACTGTTTGGCTTATTTAATTCTTTTTTCTCTCTCCTCCTCTCAATTCTCTCTCTTTGTCCGGCATTTTGAAACCCATCTCTCTCTCTCTCTCTCTCTCTCTCTCTCTCTCTGGGGCACTCTCATCGTCGTCTCGCCACGCCCAGGCTCATCGCCATGCCCACGCCGTCTCATTGCCGTCTCGCCATGCCCAGGCTCGCCACTGATCACTGACCCACTTTGTGACGAAGAGGAACTCCGGTGTGAAGGAAACGGTGGCCGGGAGTGAAAACTTCCATCAGCCGTCTCACCACGCCATCTCGCCATCGCCGGTCTCGACACGGTGTATGTCCGATTCAATTTATGATTTTAGTGTAAATTGTAATTAATTTTATAATTGATTTGGTGGATTTGGGATGTGGGTTTGTTTAATTTGGTGGATGTGGGTTTGTGTTCTTTTTTTTTTTTTTTTTTTTTTGAGGTGGCGTTGGTGAATGTGGGTTTGAGTTTGTGCGTAGCCGATCTCTCTGGTTGTGTTTTTTTTTTTTTTTTTGAGGTGGCGTTGGTGGATGTGAGTTTGTGCCAGTGGTGGGTTTAGGATGTGGGTTTGTTTGGTTTGGTGGATGTGGGTTTGTGCCGATCTCTTTGGTTGTCTTCTTTTTTTTTTTTTTTTTTTTTTTTTAGGTGGCGTTGGTGGATGTGGGTTTGTGCTGGTGGTGGCTGTTGGTGTTGTTGCGGTAGTGGTTGTTGGTGGCCGTTATTGCGGCAGTATAGGTTGTGCCATTGTTGTTGTTGTTGTTGTTGTTGTTGACGATGAGGATGAGAATGATAGGGAGAAATTTTTCCATTTGAAGTTTTTTTTTTTTAATGATATTTTAATGTGATTGATATATTATTTTAATGTATGGGATTGAAAAATAGAACATCTGATAAATGAGATATTGTAAAATGATGTTGTAAAATAGTAAAGTAGACTTTTGATGTGTCAAAATGGCATTTTTTTTATAGAACAGCTGATGAGAATGCTCTAATTGTAATAAAAAATGATATGTCAATTAAGGGAATAATAGAGAGTCTAACTTTAGGTAAGGTAGAATAGAGGAAGATAATGCATATGACTAACCCTAACTAATATGTCAAGAACCTATAGTCGAACCAAACATTCTAGGACTAAGGTTTTGGCTGTTGTCATTGTTGTTGACCAAGTAAAGACTTTGTATACTCAATAGAGTTTAAAAAGACCAAAACCTCTCATATTAGATAGTTTTGTAAACATGTAACTTCTTTTCAGAACGCATATATGACTAAGCTTAGCCTTGGTCTCCCCAAACTAAAAATTTTGGTTCCACCCTTGGCCATCTCATCAATATTTGATTTAATATTGACTATCATAATTTTGATATTTATTTAAATTATTAATGATGTGGCAAAATTCAATTTGTTTATTTCAAAATAGATGGACAGAATCTTAGGAACTCTACAATAGAATTACCCTAAGAATTATAATGGCATCATATTTTTGGTTCGAACTCCACTCCTTCCTCTCTCATTATCTACCTATTAAAAAAGAAAAAAGAAAAAGAGGTGTATAGATTTTAGAAACTACTCGATGGGATTACCCTAACAATTCTAGGGAGAGTAATGGACAAAGATTCGTTACAACATTAGACAACTAGCTATAAGACAAGGAAAAATAACAACGAGGAGAGAGTAATGGACAACAGTTTGATGCAACTTGCAAGCTACAAATAATGTGATGGTTAAATAATTTGCCACCATAGATTGCAAGTTTTACGTCATAAAAACAAAAGGAAGGAGACTTATGGTTGAGGTGCGTCGACCGTCCCAAAAGTACTAGTGCTAATTAAGCAATTATAATCTTCTTTTATGACTTGATATATTAAGTCTAGTCACGAAAATTTTCACAATTTATTTTTCACCACATTAACGCTATAGGCACTAAAATTATGCATAGATAATTGAGTAATGCTATATACACAAAAAAATTTGATGAATTTTGTCTCAACTTGTGAGTTGGCAAGCTTTCACTAGTTCTCATCTCGGATCACCATTGACATCACATTTTTTTTTATATTATTAACAATCTATTACATTCTCAAAAAAATAAAAATAAAATAAAAAAAGAATCTACCATATCAACATGTGTCAAATTTTTTATATCTCTATACTTTCTCTTAGTATTTCACACACTCTCACAAGTGTTCAGGACTACAAAAGCAACGTGTAAAAAAATTTGTGTATTTTAATTTCGTAATACTTTTTTCACAACTATTGAAGTTTCATGCATTTTGTTAAAGTGTACAATAAAAGTGTATCAATGATGGATTAATATGAAGGATAATGATAGAGATATAAACTTTTTTACAAAAACTTTTACAAACGACTAATATGGTGAGTAATTAATTATTGGTAAATAAAAAAAGTGATGATATTAGTAGACCCAAATGAGAACCAATGGCCACAACAGTTGTTTGTAAAATAGTTTGTAACTATAACATTACTTTAATATGAAATATTGCAATAATCATAACATACCACCTTAAGATACTTTTTTGAAAAAATACTACCATAAGTTATTTATAAGTTAGTTGTGGAAAAAGTCTGTAATTTGTTTTATCTCTTTGGCATTGCTTGGTCATTAAAGGCATACCCGAAAAACTAGTTGTAAACTTCTGGTCAATGAAGCGAGCTAGGGAGGTTTAGAGTTCTATGGGTTATACATATATGGCATCATAATGTGGCAATGAACTTCATTTCAAGGCCTCTAGCTACATGGTTATTGGTATAATCATCTTCTTAGGCTCACTTTCTTTGGAATAATTTATTTATCATACACGTAAAAACAAGAGGAAAATTTCAAAATGCTATAAAATTATAAATTTCGAGACCATTAATCTCTTCACGAAAGTACCATAAGTACTATATTAATCCAAATACGACACAGTAATGTCCAAAACTACATGATTATAAATGTATGCAAGTTAAAATTGCATTAAGAAGGCCTAGGGTCCAAAACAAGACAAAAATAAGCCTGGCATATAGGCAAAACTTTATGTCCAGTCCAAGCATGTAAAGACAAAATGATGTGTGGTAGACACATCTATAATGTTCGAAAGATCATATGCATCTTTGGTTAGGAAAGTGGTTGTGTACAAGGCTACAACCTTGAGGCACTATACCCTGCGATCATAAAATCCTGTTTTTACAGTCGTGAATATTTGACAAAATATACTTGTCACCTAGCTAGTTAAAAAGGCTTGACTATTTTTATATATATAACTGAAAAGTGAAAACTTTTGTTTGATTGTTAGGGTACTGGTATAAATTAAAAGTGTGTTTTTCAATTGGATATATAGTTGGTGGATCAATTTACTAAGAAAAAATAAATAAAATAGGAACATCGAGACCTTTCTAACATCTTATCTTTTTATTAAAGGATGGAATAGGATCCATCACGTTATCTTCGATCTGTATAATGGCATCATAATGTGGCAATGAACTTCATTTCAAGGCCTCTAGCTACATGGTTATTGGTATAATCATCTTCTTAGGCTCACTTTCTTTGGAATAATTTATTTATCATACACGTAAAAACAAGAGGAAAATTTCAAAATGCTATAAAATTATAAATTTCGAGACCATTAATCTCTCCACGAAAGTACCATAAGTACTATATTAATCCAAATACGACACAGTAATGTCCAAAACTACATGATTATAAATGTATGCAAGTTAAAATTGCATTAAGAAGGCCTAGGGTCCAAAACAAGACAAAAATAAGCCTGGCATATAGGCAAAACTTTATGTCCAGTCCAAGCATGTAAAGACAAAATGATGTGTGGTAGACACATCTATAATGTTCGAAAGATCATATGCATCTTTGGTTAGGAAAGTGGTTGTGTACAAGGCTACAACCTTGAGGCACTATACCCTGCGATCATAAAATCCTGTTTTTACAGTCGTGAATATTTGACAAAATATACTTGTCACCTAGCTAGTTAAAAAGGCTTGACTATTTTTATATATATAACTGAAAAGTGAAAACTTTTGTTTGATTGTTAGGGTACTGGTATAAATTAAAAGTGTGTTTTTCAATTGGATATATAGTTGGTGGATCAATTTACTAAGAAAAAATAAATAAAATAGGAACATCGAGACCTTTCTAACATCTTATCTTTTTATTAAAGGATGGAATAGGATCCATCACGTTATCTTCGATCTGTATTGTAGGGACTCAATTTGGATTGACCCTGAGTGTGAATGAGTTTTCAGCCCAACAAGCCCAAACAATAAATTTGTAAAGAGTGGGTTAAAGGTTTAGGCGCTGACCCTCGATCACCATGCATGAACTAAAAAATACTAAGAGTTTCTTTACAAATGGGAGAATGCACCTCGGCCTGTGGCCGAGGAGGCCTTTTTGTTCTTTCTCTTTCTTTTTTTCCCCCCCTCTCTTTACTTTACTTGCTTTACTTATATAGTCTTCATCTTCCTATCTCCTTCTTCCATCTGTTGATCATCCATTTGCCTCTCTTCTGGTCGTCTGTCCCATCAGAGGCCTTATCAGTACTCAAGTGGTTCACTCTGACCAACGTTACCCTGCTAAGGGGTTATATCCCCATTAATGCAGCCAGAGGGGTTAGGTGAATGCATTAAGTGCGAATGTGACAGCTTATTCTGAGCTTGTCCCCTCCCAAAAATTATCCTTAGAATGCCGAGGACGAACAGGTCCTCGGCGTGGGTCACAAAAGAGGCTTTGTCTAACTTAGCCTTGGCTGGTCAGTCCTCCTCGGCGTTGGCCTTGGGCCTATTACCCGATGGGCGGAGGCTATCAGGCCTACGGGCCCCACAATAGCCCCTCAAAACCCTGCTGCACGTTCCCTCGGACGGGGAGGAGGGTTTTGATACCTGCGGGCTCTCTAGACGAGTCGCCCCACTTCGGTTTGTGCTAATGCTGGCGGCTTTTTGACTGCCCGATGCGCGTTTTTAGCGTTTCAAGACTTAATGGGTGCCCACATTAAATTTTGGCGGAGAACCAAACAACATAATATGTTTTTGGTTTTTTTTTTTTTTACGGGTTGCAACCAAACTCAAAAAAAAATGATTAGATTTTTCAAAAAGTATTTTTTGATAAATGATTTATTTTCCAAATCACGTTTTTCATAGGAACAAACAAAGCATAATAGACAAAATACAAGTAAACTCAAACCATGTGTTTCAAATAATTGTATTTGTAATTAGGTCACATTGAACATCTATTCTAAAATGCTAAAACTAGTATCAATTTAATAATTTTAAAGCTACTACCAATTCTAAATTACAAAAAATATATATAAAAACAAATGTGACAATTGTAGCTGGTGACACATCAGCAACATAATAAATACATTTCTTAATAATTTTTTTTTATTTTGTATTTTAAAAATTGACACATAAATATGTAAGACTTATGTAGTAAATTGTGTAACAGCAACATCATTATTCTTATCTCTTTTGGTATGTTAATCTTGACTGTTAATATGAGCTATTGCTTTATCTTATAATAATAATAATAATAATAATAATAATAAATGAACGATTAAGATTAAGTAGATATGATACATTTTTAATAAAAAATTATTGCAGAGTCTAACTACCTAACATGATAAAAATAACAAATACTATAGATACTTATTATTCAACCATAGCAAGAATGGCATCAAAAGCACAATATATAGCTAAAATGCTAATAAGGGGTTGTTTGGATGGAAAAAAAAATGATCACTCATCATTCATACTCAAAAAATGATCACTCATCACTCATCACTCAATAACTCATAACTTATTACTGAAAATACTCCAACTTCTTAAGGTGGCATGTTTGGCACTTGTTTCCAACTTCTCATAACTCCAAAAAAATTTACTTTTTGTGAGACCCATGATTGACTTAGTGCAGCTTTTATTTATTATTATTATTATTATTTTCCTTCTTCAACCCCTAATACCCAAACTCACCAAATCCAGGAGCGCTTTTTTTTTCTTCAACCCCCAATACCCACAACAACCACTCACCGAACCCAGGAGCTTCTTATTTCTTTTTCTTTTTTTCCTTCAACCCCTAATACCCACAACAACCACTTCAGTTCTGAGCTTGAAGCACAAACCCAGAAAATTCATTAGCATCCTCGATAGACCCATCTCCAATCTGAAACAAATACTATTTGGTGCTCACTTTAGACAACTATTATTTTTCCATTGATGAGAAGAAAGCTTTGTGCTTGAGAATGACTAAAATCAATGATTGAAACAAATACTAGAAACAACTTTGGTTGTGGTGACCAAGGACTTGGTGAATTTAATGGAAGATGATGTTTCAGCTAAAGAAGCAATAGATGTGAAGAAAGGGAGGAAAAAAAAATAAATGAATAAAAAAGAATCCAGATGTGAACCTGCAACGGGTGGAAAGAAAGGAGGAGGAGCAAATATGATAGAAGAAAGAAAGAGAAGTGAAAAGCTTTTGATGTTTGATGTGACAACACAAAGCATTGAGTCCCACAAATTCCATTTAATTTTCAAATTGCCATGTAATTCATAACTCGAATATCTGAAAACACCTCAAACTTGTTTTTAGTTTTCATAATTCATTACTCACTTTGGTGAGAATTGAGTGATGAAAACAAAATCTGAAAACACATCCAAACAAGCTATTGTTCTGTGTGATCCATCATTTTTTAGTGATGAGTGATGGAAACAAAATGGTGGGTGATGGAATCACCAAAATCCAAACAGCCCCTAAGATACTCTCCTTGAATCACTCTTCTCAAACACAATCCAAGATTATCTAGCATCTATACACTTAAATTTGAAGTCAGCAATAACTTCTTTGTCACTATGTCATATATAATAAATGATATGCATAACTTCTATGCAGCTTAGCAGCTTAGGCAGCCTTAAACTGATGGAAGTGTAGGCAAACATTTTAGAATTACAATTTATTCTATATTTTTTGCCGCAATTCTCCTATGTAGTTAAGTGTAAGTGATGAAAAAAAGAAAGTTATAGTTCATGAAAAAGTGACATATAATCAATTATATTATGCTACATAAAATAGTTATTGCAAAATATATGAAATAGGTTGTGGTATTAGAATTACTAGCAGAGGTATAAGCCTCTGAGTTGTGGCCAAGTTACATTAACTTGCTAGCTAGTTGATGCGTTCGATTAGTCCTTAGCTAGGTCCTATGTCAAAATTGGTAAGGTTTACCTGTATATTGAAAGTGTGGGTGGTGATCAGCACTCAGTAGGGATTGATCTTAAGTCCTTGGCCGTATATCAAGAAGAGAAAATGCTTATTGCTTGGTTTGGCTTCGGCATTGAGTTTCTAATATCTAATCTAAAACTCTGTTAGAAGTGGATGTGTCAGATTTTGGACTGACGATAACTACAAGTCAACTCATGATATATGTCTGTTCGGTCGCACCAGTCATTCCATGCAGGCGTTGCAAACGTTGCTACCCTCACCATTACAAGTGCTATTCATATTTCATTTCCATTCTCCACATAATCTTGCAGCTTATCCTAGAGATTTTACCACTCTCTCTCTCTCTCTCTCTTTCTCTCAAGTAATTTTTTTTCTCCTTTTAATTTTGTCTTTTGAAGGTGTTGTTCTTTGACCCTCAAGGTCTATCTTCTCAACTTATTTTGTGAAGTATTACCCCCAAAAGAAAAGCCCACCCTCTCTCTAACGCATAATATCTTTAAGCTCTTTGTATCTTCTGGCATAACTATTTGATTTTTTTTCTTCTTGTTAACTACTTAAACAAGTGTTTGGCTGTGTGTGCTTCCGCGCACACTTTTGAGTGATTTCAGAACTAATGGACAAACGTCCCCGGAAACAAGCCAAGACCAGGAGCTCCACGTCAGAAGGTATATATTTTCCCGTTCAAAACTTCGTGGCCTTCCACTTCAGTTTTGGTTTTAAGGAAGCATATAAATTGTTTTGATTTCTATAATTTTTGAAAAACTTGAAAAACCATTAACCTTGAATATTCAATACATATATTAAACATCTTTGAATTCTTGTATGTGACAGCAGAAGTGAGCAGTATTGAGTGGGATTTCATAAAGATGACTGAACAAGAAGAGGATCTCATCTGTAGGATGTACAGACTTGTTGGAGACAGGTAAACAAATCGTGTTCCCTTTGTTCACGTTGCTTCTTACCATTTTCAGCATTGTGTTATGTTAAGGATTTAGGTTCTGTGTCAGAAAAAAGATTATATATGGTTGCACTAAATTAGATCGACGTGTATATATGCCTAATGTAGCCATTGTTGTTGTTAATCATACCATATCAGTTAGAATTTTATTCACCCTCGCTTGTGTATGTTTGTTTTTCAAAAAAAAAAAAAAATATCTTTCTCAATATCATTTTCTCTTATTTTTTCTCTTCTTAATTTAGAAGGAAAAAGAAAATAGAGTGAGTCTAGGTGAAAACTCCATTCACCACATTTCCAATTCTCTCCTCTTATTTCAACCAAACAATGGAAAACACATTTCTCTCTCTTTTCCCTTCCTTATTTTCCATTTCCCGCTCCAACTCTTAACCTCCAACCAAACATAGCAGAAGGGATTCCTTCCTAAAAAGTATTACCTAGTACCTGTAGAACGAGAATGTACTACACAAACTCAAAAAATAAGAAGATGCTCAAAAAGGTTTTTTTTTTTTTTTTTTTGAGCTCAAAAAGTTCTGTACTCAATAAATAGATAAATATATAGAATGACCACCACATATAGTCATATTTAATGGGAGAAGTAATTTAACTAATATTTAGTTTGGTGATTGTGATGTCCGAAATATAAAAGTAAATAAAGTCACTGCCAAGCAGTACAGCGCGTTCATTAGAGTTTCACATGAATGACAACTTTCTGTCTTTCTGACCTATTCTTCAGTCACATGATGATGCCGAAAAGCGTGCTTTCGTGCAATTATTCTCTTACTAATTTCATTTCATTAAAATATACTTCACCTTCAGCCCTTTCACCATATCTCTCTTTTTTTTTTTTTTCTCTTTTCTCTTTTTTAATTTTAAAAATTACACTGCTATGGACCCAATGGGCTCCTAACCTCTAAAGAGTCCAAAATCATTATGCCCACGACACGCCTATTGAGTTTCTTGGTCTCCTCTATAGTGTATGGGAACAGTACTGAACAAAATGAATGGTCACAAATTAACCCTTTTTTTTTTTTTTTTTGGAAAAACAAANTTTATCTTGGTCATTTACTTTTTTTTTTTTTGAGAATGATTGGTCATTTACTTAGTGACTCTATATTGTCATTGCTTCATGACATAAGCTTGTCCTAGCTAACTAGGCCATCCTTCTTTAATTGACACATTAAAAAAGAAATGGATCAACATTCTTTCTTTATGCAAACCACTTACAATGCATTAATTGAGATAAGACATATAAAAGCACTAGTATTGGGGTTCAAACACCCTTCAGTTGCTATTATACAATCAAGACAGTAAAAACGCACTCTATCTAGGTTTGTATATATACTTAAAAAGATTTGTAACTTATCAATAATAAGGTTGCATATATATATATATATATATATAACCTTAAAGCACTAGCAATGTGGTGTAAAACCTTCCTTAGAGCATTTGCATCAACTCTGGTATATATGTGTAAAATACACATTTTGATCACTTTACATATTTTGAACCAAAAAACACTCCACATCAATCCCTTTAAAATTATGTAAAATTGTGAAAATTTATCAACGAGCTACAATACCCCTGTATATTTACACGGGCACCGTAGCTCGTGTATTTAATTTTTTAATAATTTTTTCTCCCTCCTCAACTGACGCTCATCTCCCACCTCTCTTCCCCAACTTCCAGCGCGCCAAAATCAACTAAAAATGAACCCAAACAAACCCACACACATACAAACCCAAACGGCCAGAATCAACTAAAAATTAACCCAAACAAACCCACACACAAACACCCACACACAAACAAACCCAAACGGACAGAGATATCGATGCTTATCGGAGCGATCTGGGTTGCCGGAGCTCGTGGGTCGGCCGGTGAAGCGTGGAGCGACCGATGAGGAGAGGATCTGGATCGCCGGAGCTCGTGGGTCTTGCTTGAGCTCGTGGATCGCCGATGAAGAGAGGATCTGGATCACCGGTGAAGCGTGAGGGAGACCGAGAAGGAGACCGGATAGAGCTTGTGATTTGGATCGATCTGGATCGCCGGAGCTCGTGGGTCTTGCTTGAGCTCGTGGATCGCCGGTGAAGCGTGAGGGAGACCGGATAGAGCTTGTGATCTGGATCGCCGAATAGAGCTTGTGATCTGGATCGCCGAATAGAGCTTGTGATCGGAGATGGCTATAGAGAGATAGACCGAGAGGGAGACCGAGAGAGATATGAGAGGGAGACCGAGAGGGAGCCCGTGAGAGATAGAGAGAAATAGAATCAGAAAAAATGGAAAGAGAGCAAGAGAGAGAGAGACAGAGCGCATATAAAAGGTAGGTAGGTGGGAAATAATAAAATAATTGAAAAAATTGATTATTTAAATAGAAGAGGGGATAGAATAGATGAATTGATGTGGGTGTATTGTAAAAGTGAATGTGTAAAATAAAAAAAGTATGTTTTTATATGTAAAATAGACACAAATTTTACATGAGCTGATGCGAATACTCTTAGATGCTATTTTAGCCACCAACCCCCTTAAAAACACGCTCCAACTGAGCATGTATATGCAAAAGTTCTTAACATCTGTGAACAGTGAGGTTGTGTATGTACAACCTTACCGTTCATCAGATGTAGAAAAAAAAAAAAAAAAAAAACCTTTTTGAGCATCTTCTTATTTTTTGAGTTTGTGTAGTACATTCTCGTTCTACAGGTACTAGGTAATACTTTTTAGGAAGGAATCCCTTCTGCTATGTTTGGTTGGAGGTTAAGAGTTGGAGCGGGAAATGGAAAATAAGGAAGGGAAAAGAGAGAGAAATGTGTTTTCCATTGTTTGGTTGAAATAAGAGGAGAGAATTGGAAATGTGGTGAATGGAGTTTTCACCTAGACTCACTCTATTTTCTTTTTCCTTCTAAATTAAGAAGAGAAAAAATAAGAGAAAATGATATTGAAAAGATAAATACCAAATTATCTAAATTTTCTATTTTCTACTTTTAATTACTAACAAGGGTACAATAGTGTTTTTTATCCTCCTAACATTTTCTATTTTCTACTTTTTCCATTCTGATGGCCAAACAAAATTAAGGATAACCCATATTACTGCTTAGAGGTTTTAAACCCTTAGGTTTATCTTGGTCATTTACTTTTTTTTTTGAGAATGATTGGTCATTTACTTAGTGACTATATATTGTCATTGCTTCATGACATAAGCCTGTCCTAGCTAACTAGGCCATCCTTCTTTAATTGACACATTAAAAAAGAAATGGATCAACATTCTTTCTTTATGCAATCCACTTACAATGCATTAATTGAGATAAGACATATAAAAGCACTAGTATTGGGGTTCAAACACCCTTCAGTTGCTATTATACAATCAAGACAGTAAAAATGCACTCGATCTAGGTTTGTATATATACTTAAAAAGATTTGTAACTTATCAATAATAAGGTTGCATATATATATATATATATATATAACCTTAAAGCACTAGCAATGTGGTGTAAAAACTCCTTTAAATGCTATTTTAGCCACCAACCCCCTTAAAAACACACTCCAACTGAGCATGTATATGCAAAAGTTCTTAACATCTATGAACAGTGAGGTTGTGTATGTACAACCTTACCGTTCATCAGATGTAGAAAAAAAAAAGAAAAAAAAAGAGGTATGTTTTATTCATATTCTCTCTCTCTCACTCTCTGTGTTCTCTGCACTCTCTTTCTCACTTCTCCCTTCCCTCTTTTCCCTCAGCCCCTCTCACTCTCTGCATCTCCAGTCTCCAGATTCCTTCTTTCTTTTTTTTCCTTGTAAATTCTAATTTGCTCACTGTAACGTTTGGGTCGAAGTTTGGTCGGCGTTTGGGTGGTGTTTGGGACGGCCTTTGGAGTGGCGATTGTGTGGTGTTTAGGTCGGCGTTTGGGTGGATATTGGGTTGTGTTTGGGTGGTTGAACGAAATCGGGGTGTGCTCGCCGTGGGTCTGGGTTTGCCTCGTGGGTGTGCTTGTTGTGGGTCTGGGATTTGCTTGCCATGGGTTTGGGTTTTGCTTGCCGTGGATCTTTTTTTTTCTTCTTTTTTTATAATTTTTTTGGTGGTGGGTTTTGCTCACAATCATGCTTTTCAGTGGTGGCGGTGGTGGCAATGGGTTGAGGTCTAGGTTTGTGTTCACGATGGTTGCTGGGTACGTGGTGTGGGTCACGGTGGGTCACGGTGTGGTTCATAGTTGTAGTCAAGGTGTGGGTCACGGTGGATCATGGTGTGGTTGAGGTGTGGGTCATGGTGGTTGTGGGTTGAATCGTTTTGGTGGTACTGTGTGGCGATGGGTTGGTTTCAAGTTCGATGGTTCAAGGTTGATTGTAGTACTAGTGCTCGGGGTTGGGTTTGAATCGGTGGTGCTGGGGTTGTAGCGGTGGTTCAGATGTATGGATTGTAGTTGAAGTTGGCGGGTAGCAGCGAGGAGATTTGTTGGGTAGAGCAAAGATATGGGAGAGAAATATAATTTTTTTTTATTTATATTTGTTTAGTTTATATTATTTTAATAAGTTATATATAAAAATAAAATTAAGATGTCAGTGAGTTGTATAATGAGACGATAAAATAAATAAAATAGATTTTAAGAGTATGAAATAAAACTTTTTTGGAATTTTGGATGGAAATGTTCTTACTATTTATAAGTTGTAAAGAAAAAATAATATTTAATCTTATAATTGTCTGTAAAGAGAAAAAATAATGGGAGAAAAGAGAAAAAAGAATAATTTCTATTATTTTATTAGGTAATTTATATTATTGTATTGAATTGTATATAAAAATAAAAATTAAGATTCAGAGAGAGTTATAAAATAAAATAATAAAATAGATAAGATAGTATCTGTGGATGAATTTTTTTTTATCTTTGGCATCACCGGTTGCTAGTACTTATATAACAACATAGCCATGGGACCCTATATCTCCTTGCACTTATACAAACTATTCCCTTGTTGCAATCAATGTATGTGGATAGAATCTCTTATGTCCTCTGACCCTCTGTAACTTCATAGGTTGCCGTATTTTTTGGGGGAGCTAAAATGTTGGTATACCTACCCGCTAACTTAGCCATTATTATTTTATTCTAACGCAATGCATCAAGAACTTATGTTTTGTTGGGGTTAGTTAATAACTCGGGGAGATTCATACAGCCGAACAGAATTTAAAAGGTGTATGATTATTTATTATTGATTAGAATCATTAAAAAATGGTTTAGATGTAGTCTTTGTACTCTAAAAAAAATGTACCATAAAATATACTGTGTATAATTGTATTTTTGTCAACTTTCAATGAATAAGCTTTCAACAAAAAATGAATCCAATTGCATAATTTATTAAGGTAAAAAATTTTGAGCAGGTGGGATTTGATAGCAGGTCGGATTCCAGGGCGAAAACCAGAAGATATAGAGAGGTTTTGGATAATGAGACATGGTGAGGTATTTGCAGAGAAAAGAAACAAGCATAGGACCAAGAATTCATAATGCTTCTAGTCCTCCGTTCATTTGATCCCGACAGGTTTAGCGGAATTTCTTTTCTTGTGTTGGAATTCTTCTTGTATATAAAGTTTGTTTTGTTTACTTATCCTCTCTTTTTATTTTCTCTCTTTTGTTCTTTGTCTTTCTTGTGCTTTCATTGGCTTTTTAGTTTCATGAACAATATCTCCTATTGCAGCGGGTTCTCTCTCTCTCTCTGTGCCTATATATGGGCTATATTTTCCTATTGATCTTTGCAAATGATTCAATGTTGAGGTCACATCCATCAATTCCTTCAAATTCCGCCACTTCCACTCACTGGAAAATACTTAAATAGTCTCAGAGCATTACTCCAAACTCTCGCAGAGGAAAAAAACCTACCCCTTTGAGAGTCTAGATCAGTGCTATGGGACTATCTAAATACTGCCCCACCCCACCACCGAAAAAGAAAAAAAGAACCACACATGCATATATACAAAAGACCTTGTTGAATGCAAAAAATTGGCTACCTAAATATTCAACATTTTGGTTGGATTTTTGTGAGTTAATGAGTTGAGTTGGGTTCTAAAGTTTCCTTGACCCGGACCAATAGTCCAACTGGGTTGGTTGGAAATTGATCCAAAGGTCAATTTTCTTGGTCACGGTTTAGTCACCTTTTGGTTTTGGGGAAAAATAATCGAAAATAAGCTTCTATCAAGATTTGAACTTGCTCCCAACAGGCGAATTAGCATGTCCAAAGCTTAAACCATTGAGCCACAAGCATTAAAGAAATACTTTAAGTATTAATTCATTAAAAAAAATTAAATGAAATATCATGGTTTAACCTTGGTTTAATTTTGATCTAACTTCAAAAATCTTGAACTTCTCTTCTTCTTCTTCTTCTTCTTTTTTTTTTTTGAAGGTTTTTGAATGTTTTGGGTTTCAAACCCATGCTAAATTGAGTAGAATTGAAGTTTGTGCTTGGAAATTTTTTTTCATGTTATATTGCACCAAATACTTGAAAAGCATTTTTAGAAATGTAACTAAACACAAAATAAAATAAAATATTTTCTCCAAAAACTGAAAATATTTTACAATGAAACAAATAAAGCTTACATCTATACAAATTATCTATATTTTATTTTTAAAAATTTGAAACTAACAGACGATTGTTGGAGAATGATTCAATTAAAAAAAAATAATTAAGAAAATTATAACATTAATTGAAATACATCTTCTCAGGCTCATAACTTAATTATATATGAATTTAGTCACCTATTATTTTCTCATTCTTATTCTTAATTCGTGTATTTTTCAAAAAATCCTATTAAGTTAAGCGTTTCTGAATCCCATACTTTACTTTTCGAAGTCAGATATTCACTTCAAGCAATCTGAAAATATAATTAAGAGACCAAGGCTATTAAACAAAAATTAGTTTCTACTCAAGCAATGACTTTCTTGAAAACTTGATCTGTACTTCTTTTAGATCATTGCAGGCGAACAAGAATCAACCTCAAATAATTACCTAGGTATGCACATCATAATCACCACTAATGTCAAAGCCACTAAAAGCTTTTACAATGTTCCATCATGATAAACCTACCGTTACATGTTATTTAGAAAAGCATGGATGATATACTTACCATTGTAATAAAGCAAACTATCTTCAAATGTTTGGAATCATTATTCTAATATATACGGATGCTAAAAGATCCAAGGAATTGAGAAATGTTAATCTTAACGCTTAAAAATATATCTTCAAAATAAGTCATAACATAATATAACATGTTAAGAAATATTTAATTAAGACTTGGAGGCTGTGACTGTGAACATAGTTGAAGCCTTTCCCACATGCAAACAAGAAAATCAGATGACAGCAGCTCCATCTCCTGGATTTATAAATCTAGATTTTTTTTTTGGTCTGTCTAGTGTCTATGAGAGCTACACTTTTCTACATATATCTAAGTGTTCTTAATATTAAACACACAACAAATTATAAAATATTAAATACTTGATGTTATGGATTTTTTTATCAATAATTTAATTTGAAACATTATCCAGCAACACCTGGCATTTGCGATTTTTACCACTTTATTATTATTTTATTAGATGAGTATTGTGCGTACGTAGTCAGATTTTAAATGAATGGTTTGTGGAAGATGATTATTACTTTAACTCACACCATCAACATAATTGGATGCCACTAAGTTTAGCTAATGGCTGACCCATAATTAGAAGATTTGGTTCTTTGTTTGAGAAAATGGAAGTGAAACTATACAAAGATGCAATTATTTATGTGAAAAACCTCATTATTTAATCTGGGGTGAAAAACTACGGGTGGAGCAAGGGATGAACTCCTTGCTCATGAAATAAAGAGGAATGGCTTTATTTTACAAGGCTTTCTTCTTATCAGCTTACAACTCTTAGGGTCCATTTAGATTGAGGGGGGAATAAGGAGAGTGGAGAGGAGTAAAGTAGAGTTGGCTGAAAATAAACTAATTTTGAGCTAAATTTATTCTACTCTACTTTACTTCTCCTCCTCTTCCTCCTTAATTCAAACAGATCATTAACGTCTATTCTCTACATGACTATTGCTCTTTTCTTGCTTGAAGTTCTTGCTAATGGAAGGCAATACCCCTCCTTTTATAGACCAAGGAGGTAGCTAGACTTTGCACAAGTTTTACATTTACAAATTTGGCACAAAATTCCTTCGTTTGCTATTGCTGCACCATTCCCAACTGACAAGTGAGGTAGTGAGCTAATGCGCTAGCACAGGTACAGGCGGTCTTTGTCTGTAGTAACTAGTAAGGTCCTCCAACTAATTTGAAATTGGATTGTGATGCTCCATCTCTTGTGCATGTGATTGTGAGTCTGTACATTTATCTTCATAATTGATACATAATACATAAGGCAAAAACTTCATGTGGGCCTTTTATATATAAAAATTAATTAAATAAATTATTTAATACTAATTAAATTAAAGTTAATTTGATACATTAAATACATTAATTGATACATAATACAAACTAAACTAATGTTACTGAGAATTTAATATCATAGTTGAATCATAAATTTTAATAAAATGAAATAAAGATATATTATGATTAAAAAAGTTACTTTATTTTGGATATATGACAATGTATAGTTAAGTAAAATTGTAATCCAAATTCTCAAAAAAGAAGAAGCTATAATCTAATTTTTAATTTTATATCTTGTTTTTGAGAGAGAGAGAGAGAGAGAGAGAGAGAGAGATTATTTGGTGTGTGGCTTAAAGTTTCAAACTATTAGGGGAGATTAATCTATAATTGATGATTTAACATATTTGCAACACTTTTTTGAAACATTTTAGGGTTTTAATAGGGGTAGGTTTCTATTAGTCTCTTATTTTATAAGTCTTTGTAGAAATGAAAAGGAAAAATGCACTAAAGATACTGCAAAAATGTTCATAATATGATGCGACAATGATTATAATTGATGAACTTCAACAATTCAATTAATGAATATTTAAATTACTTTTTTGTGATCGATGATATGTCAAGTTGTAAGCTTTTAGTAAAATTTGTTTAGCATTACTAATAAAAAAAAGGTGCACAACCATTATATATATATATATATATATGATTTTATAAAATTTTGGGTTTTTGGCGGGATCAAGTAATACATGAGAGTATTCTGATACAGTAGTCAGATTATTACATATCCTTACAAATTAGGTTCAAATGCGCTAAACGTCGGTCCATCTCATGGTTGACTATTGCATTTTCGAAACTTCCAAGCAAAATTAATATTGAATTGAAACACCCTGGTTCCGAATATTTGACGAACACATATTTTTGAATATCTTTTTTTTCACTCTAATGAAACTGTGCTAAATGGATTGAGAATTGGAGGAGCTAATTAGCAGTGAGGTTGGTTCCTGTCGGATCCTGGTACGTTGCAACTTTATGGAATCTACACAACCCATTAAAGGTTCTAGTGGTCAAGATTCGTGTCCCTTTTGTCTTCTTCGTACATTCATTTGCCTATTAGTGCATTTGTTTAGTTGTCCTGTCCCTTTTTGGAACTAGCTTAATTATACATTTTTACGATACTATCTATGTTGATTGAAATTTGAACTTATACATCTCTCGATCCTTCCACTACAAATCTACAACAACCCATTAATAGGTTCTAGTCCAAAATTTTGTCCCCTTCTTCTTCGTCATTACTGGCTATTAGTATTTGTTTATCCTTAATCTAACTAGCAAATAAATACTCGAACTAGTCTAGGCTGGGTCATCAATTCACCAGTTTGATCGATCATCCATGTTTAAGAACTATGCTTATTTGTTCATTCTATATATTAGAATTGGATTTTTTTCAACATTCATTTTGACTTGTCTAGATGTATGATTTTTTATTTTTTTTGGTAACAAAATTTGATTACAAATACTTTTATTTGGCGACAAATAATTTAACGAAGTGAATTAACTAAAATTCACATATTTCACTGCATGTTAAAATAACTAAAACATTCATCTAAAACTTATTTAATTGGCATTAACCTCCCCTACCTATAACCCAAAAAATAAATGATAAAAAGAAAAAGAGGAAGAAAGAGGGCAAGAGAGGTTTCAGACTTTAGAACCAATTGGAAACAATCCACATTTAATGATCTAATTAATTTGGAAAAGTTCCTCCAAGACCCGGTCCACGCTGTCATCTAAACAGTTAAAAAGGCAAGATTGTGGACTGGGTCTTGGAGAATCTTTTCCAATTCCGATTAATTGTTGCTTGAACCTTTAATTAAAAAGTGAAAGTGGAAATCTAGTGATCACTTGAGGATCATAGTTGAAGTAAAACATGCTAATTGACGACAAGGAGTAAAATAAGTATACCAACTACAACCAAAAAAAAAATTCATCAACTCAATTAGAAATTATTTTCCCCTTTTAAATGACGTTTGAGTTAACTTTTTGGTAAAAAATCAGGGGAAAGAGAAATAATGTAAGAGTCTTTTTCCTTCCAAATGTTTTAGCAAATGTTGCAGAAGTTTTTTTTTTTTTTTTTTTACCAAAAAAAAGGTAGTTGCAGAAGTTAACAAGTAAAGAAAGAGATAGAAAAATAACCTATTTATACGTACAATTTCAAAACTCTTTTTTTTTTTTTTTTAACTTTTTTCTCTCAAACTGGGCAGTTCAATGTATTTGGAGGCTTAAGACGAAAACTTTAATAGAGTCTTTTTTTTTTAATTTATATCTAGATATTAATTTAATCATAATATTTAACTTTGGGTATCAATTTTTTCTTCACTTAAAATTTATGTTTCTTACCTTTTGAGATGTAAAAAAATTAATTAAGTTTTTGCATTCAAATTTTGCTAATATTTTATTTTTTATTTATAACACGACTAATTCACCCACGTTTTCTTACTTTTTTAAAGTACAAGTATATTTTAACATTATTTCAGCTAAAAAATTAAATAAGTTAATGTCAAATGCATATTTATTATATTAAGCGCATTAAGTTAAATTACAAGAAATAAAAGTAAAAACTAAATGTCAGGTAGGAGACTATGCTAATATGATGTGAATAGTTAATGGGGTAACTGATAAGTGATAACTCATACTAACAATAAAAGAGGGAAAAGTACTTAAGAAAAAAAAAAAAAAAAAGATAACGTAGNCCTTTTACAATGGGGGACGAGGCCTTTTTCCCTAGGGGTAAAATCTTTTGTGGTGGGGGCCTAGACCTTAGGTCGGCCTTGATATTCATGCATGATCATTGCACACATGCATGATTGTTGCTTCGAGCGCGCCATTGTGTCCTTTAATTGGGTTGTCTTCTATTGACTTGACAATTCTACTCTCGAATCTTAAGATATTTACAATATTATACAGTACACGTGGATGAGTAAGATGGGTTTAATGTCTCTAAACTAAAAAGCCCATCATGTCCCAATGCACTAGTCTTGTGACCATACAAGCATTTTAAGATTTGCACCATTAGGTTATGTTTTCTTCTCTTATAAATCCTTTGTGTATGTAAGATATCACGAGAATGTGAGATTAATAACTATCTTATTTATGAAGTTTTTAAGATTTTAAATTTGTATAAAAATGCATACATATGAATTTATAAATTATTGAAAATGACATCTAATTAATATTAAATTTGACATGCATATTAAATATAAAGAGGGCATGTAGTTCAGTAATACAGTAGTGAGATTATTAATATTGATATGCATATTAAATATAAAGAGAGCACGTAGTTCTGTAATACAGTAGTGAGATTATTAAAATATTAATCTAATGTATTATTATTAAATGATGAAACTTTTTGCTAATGCAACATTAAATATAATTTGAACTTAACACATTAATTAAATAAAAAAAATCAAGTTTGAATTGAATCGCTGTAGATCCGAATATTTGACCAGCACATAAATTCGATGAATTTACATTTTTTTTTCCATTAAAGAAATCAAAATATCAGCTAATTCAGACAAAATAAGGTTTTATAACTCTTTTTCAAATCAAGCCAAGGTTCTTGGGGGAACAGTAAAAATGAGATGGGCAGTCAAATAAATACTCAAAAGGGTTCACAAATGCGCTAAACCTCGGAAACCATGGTTGGGTGTCATTTTCAAACTTCCAAGCCCATTTATTTTCCACAAAAACACGGTTTTGGGAATCATTGTACGAAAAACAATTGAGTATTTTGTTCACATGCTATGATGTTGATTGAAATTTGAACTTATACATCTCCTCGATCCTTCCACTACAAATCTACAACAACCCATTAATAGGTTCTAGTCCAAAATTTTGTCCCCTTCTTCTTCGTCATTACTGGCTATTAGTATTTGTTATCCTTCACTATCACTAGCTAAATAAATACTCGAACTAGTCTAGGCTGGGTCATCAATTCACCAGTTTGATCGATCAATCCATGTTTAAGAACTATGCTTATTTGTCACAAAAAAAAAAAAAAAAAAAAAGATAACGTAGAAAATGTCTATTCACTTTATTTGTTTTGGGAGATAAGGCCTTAATTTTATCTTTTTCATACAATAATAACTCATTTGTAAGTTTTATTAGTTTAAGGGATATTGTTGATTGTTGTAAAGACCAAATTTGAATTCCTAGTCCAAAATATGAATGGACTTAGGCCCAAAAGAGCCCAAAACAATGAATTTATAGAAAATGAGTTAGAAAATTGGGTTTTAGTTAATCAAACAACAAGTTAAGTAGGTTGGTGACAAAAGAGTGAAAATAGACAAGTTTGAACTAAAAAAAAAAATGTCCTCAACAAAGTCCGAGAAGATTGGTTCTTGTATAATGCTCTCAAATATGGTTACAAGTCTGGTTCTAGATTGTTACAGTACTTCTTTTTTTGATTTTTCGATCCTTTCGTCTCGTTGCCCTCTCCTTTTTTTATACTGTCTTTCCTTTTCATCCTTATCTTCCACGTGTGTGCTAGATAGTTGGTGTTGATACTTATCCCATCCGCACCTCCCATAAGTTTTCATGTAATAGTTGTAAGACTGAAATCCACTGTTCAAGTATCACCTCCACATTAATGCGGCCAAGGAGTTAGCTGTAGTGCATTTAATGCGGAGGTAGCAGCTTTCTTTTTAGATATTTTAGGATACTTTCCTGTCCTAAACTCTCATAATGCTTATCCGTATTAACTGAGTGTTTCTATAACGTTCCCTTGAACGGCAGACCACCTCTATAGACCTCGGCCTCGGTTAGCTGAGGAGTCTCTTATCCTTGGCATAACCCCCTGGACCGTTATGATCTAAACTAACTTCTCTATGAGTCTATTTACCAACATGGATCCTTTTGACAGCGTTTACCTCACCTCAGACGCCTTCAATCCTCGACTTGGGCCTTAGGTCCATTATATACATAAATAATGGGCTCCGGGGCCCAATGCCCCTACAATTGTGATTTTGGCTCTCTCTCTCTCTCTCTCTCTCTCTCTCTCTCTCATATCTTGATGAATATGCTTCTCTTTTTATTTTTTTCCCTTTAACTTTTGACATTTATCTTGATTGGTGATGAATACAAGGCATAAAGTGACTTGCATTCTACTTATTTTAGAATCAGTTTGTATAGAATTTATGTACTGATCCTATTAAGTTTTGGAAGGAGTCAAATTAAACCATTTTATTCTCACTTGAAAATTGTTTAGTTTCTATATATTTTTTGTAAATATTATGAGTTATTATATACTTTTGTTTTGTTGGTAAAATACAAAAATTATTCTTGAGATTTGGGCTTATATCATAAACTGCCCCAAATTTTCAAAAATATCAAATATTCCCACTAAGTACAAAAAGCACTTAACATTGTTTGTGTTCTTTTTTCAAAAACTAATTTATTTTCAAGTTAATTGCCATGATGCAACCCCACAACAACCATATTATGACAATTACATGCATGAGAGCGTGTACGTATAGTATATAATAGATTGATAACATTATAACAACCAAAGATGAAGAAGGAAGTAAAAGAAGACTTGGACTAGTAATAGTATGGTAACTTTCAAATAGTGTTAAGCACAGCTTGTTTTTAGGGACAATTTGGATATTTTTGAAAATTTTGTGCAGTGCCTAGTATTAACTCAAATCTCAGTAATTATTATTATTTTTTCTTATTTTATTTATTTTAAAATTTATTACTAATTAAAATTTTATGACATCATTTGTTTAACCACCTATATGATCTGAATTGAAATAAAATCCCAAGATTGGATCTCCTTGTTTGGTTATATCAAAAAACCTTTGTGTTTACAAGACATTCAAGGTTTAAATCTTTCCAATCCCTTGTAATTATATAATTATTAAATTTAAATCAAATCTATTTGATCCCCATTCTCTAAAGATCATTCGACGTGAGCGTGGGGTTGAAGACATAACTATTACACGTCAGAAATTCCACTCTACTTCCGACAAGGAATAGCTAAAATATCAAGCAAAAACACGGTATAAGTTTTGAAAATTCCTTGGTCCACTCTCTCAAATCCAACTCTTGACTTCTTACTTTTCTTAATCTTAATCATGTAATAATGCCAACATGGACAAATGAGAGAGAGAGAGAGAAAATTTGAGAGAGACACTTTTTGAAGTTGAATTGGTCAGCATTTGGACCTCTTCACTTCCTCACCTTCTATTGCTTGATGACCAAAGACTGGTCTTTGTAGAAATTTTTGCCATTTTAGTCAAACTTCAACTTTTTGACCTTCAATAACACACTAAAATATTTTTTCTCAGCCCAAAAAGGCTTCCTATAAATGCAAGCCCTTCACTGACTCCTTCAAATGCAAGAACTTAGAGCTTCCCTCTCTCTGCTTTCTTAGCATACAGCATCAAGCAAAGCTACTCTTTCTGCCACTCAGCTACACATCTACTTTCACCACCAAGTCCTCAAAAAAGACAATTCCCATTCTTACTACTTCCATGTTTGCATCTTCTTATCTTTCACCATTTGGATCTTCCAATTCCTCTGGTTTCTACTTTTAGTGGAAAGCTTTTGCTTATTGACAACACATATCCAGTCTAGAAGCATGCTAGTCATTGTTTCTGGTATCAACTAGCAAAAAACTTACCAATAAGCTTACTCAGAAATCAAATGTGCTAGCAGATCACTTCCACACTGTATAAGACTATTGCTTGTCCTTGTAGTCCCTTTTGACAGCATTGTAAAAGATGGAGAATGGTTGGAGCTGGGAGCAGAAGACACTGATTAGTGAACTGATTCAAGGAATGGAACTAGCAAAACAGTTAAGGGTCCAATTTAGTGGTACATCTTCATCACCTGAGAGCACGGATATGTTGTTACAGAGGCTACTAAATTCATACGAGAAGGCTCTTTTGATTCTGAGATGGAGTGGGCCAGTGGGACAGTCCCATACCATGGGAGTAACAGCTGGTGTGCCTGGGTCTCCAATTTCTGTCAATGGAAGTCCTGGGAGCGATGAATTTGAGAAGGGTCTTAAGGATCAACAGGAACTTAATGATGTCTCAAAGAAAAGGTGAATTTTAGAGCCTCATGATATAATTCTTGATTACTGCCAAGAAATTGTACTTATTGCTGATTGTAACATGTTTTTGAAATTGGGTTGCAGAAAGATATTGCCTAGATGGACAGACCAAGTGAGGGTGAACTCTGAGACAGGGTTGGAAGGACCTCATGATGATGGCTATAGTTGGAGAAAATATGGTCAGAAGGACATCCTAGGAGCCAAATATCCTAGGTGATGACTCTTTTCCTTATCTTCTTGAAAATCAGTGGGACATCCTTGCTTTTCACGTTTTTTTGTTAGCTGGACAAGCACATGTACACACACACACACAAACACAAACAAACTAATCATTTGCTAAGTAGACACCCATTACACGTGTGCGGTTGCACAAACTAATCATTTGCTAAGTATGACATGCAGTTTTACATAAAAGTTTTTCATTTCTTTTCTCTTCTTTTGGTGGAAAATGTACCTGGATTTGAGTCTATTTGTTTGTCATTTTCACTCCCCAATAAAATCACTTTCCATGCTTTAGTATCTCATAAGGTGAATGCAATAGTTTGATCAGAAGCACATTTGACATCCGTCTTTTACCAGGGAGAAATCTAATTATATTATTATTATTATTGCAGAAGCTATTATAGATGCACCTTTCGTATCACTCAAAACTGCTGGGCAACAAAACAAGTTCAAAGATCAGATGAAGACCCCAACTTATTTGAAATCACATACCGAGGAAGGCACACCTGTTCCCACGCTACAAATTTGGTTCCAGCACCATCATCACCAGAAAAACAAGAACAGAAACACAACAACAGCAACAACAACAATGATAATCAACAAAAGCAATCACTAGAAATACTCTCAACAATTCGAAACAATTTGAGGGTTGCTACCGAGAACTTGGACAATAGAGAGATGGCACATCCATTCTCTTTTCCTTCAACTTCATTTGGATGCATGAAGAGTGAAAACAGTCACTTTTCACTTTCAGAACTTGACAATAGCGCTCTCTTGGGTGGTTTTCCTCAGCCATTTTTGTCTCAGGCTAGCCCTGAATCAAACTACTTCATGGCTTCCCCATTTCAAGTGAGCAACTTTGGAGGGGTTCACTTGCAACATTCAGAATCTGAGATAATCTCAGCACACACTTCAGCCACCAATTCTCCAATTCTAGACATAGATTTCTCACTTGATCCAGTGGAAATTGATCCTAATTTCCCATTTGACACCCCAGGGTTTTTCTCTTAATTCCACATTGGGTCTAAAATAAGAATAAGAACGGCATTTGGGATGCAATTTACAGATTAGCTGGTTAAACCTGTTGAATGTAGCTTGTATTATAAATGGGAAGAGAGTGTTGTAGAATATATAAGATCCTCTCATTTTTGCTATGACATGTACGATAGCATTAGTGATTTAGATTTCTTTCATACCGTGGTTCTAATTGATTTGATATACCAATGAATTCTATCCAAAGTCATCAAAGCATAGATAAGCAATCACCAAGGGGGTTCAGGGTTTACATAGAAGACAACGGTTACCCTAAAAGCCAAAGAAGAAAATCATATACATACAAAATGTTCTCTAGTTTTATTTTCCAAAAGCAATGGTTAGACAAAAGTAACTTGCATAAAAGAAGAATGGCCTCTGATACCGTAAATATCAATCCAAATAGCATGTGCACTTTTTAAGTAACCTGCTATAGAAAAAACCAATGAAATATTACAAGGATTGCCTTAAGGAAGGAATAGAAACTATTTGGAATCCTAAAGGAATTAAAAAGACAGAAAACCACAAAATGCGAATACACCAACAAGAAAGATGGACAGTAGACATAATTTTATGTCACAACATCATGTTTACTCTAGAGAGATTCTGAAAGTGAACAAATACATGATGTGCTGCTTAACAGCAAAAAGGAACACATTCTTTCACTGTACATCTAGTTGAGGTGAGAACTCTCAAGAGAGAGCACAAGTAAAAGCATTGCTGCAGGAAGTATCTCAAATATTATGTGCATTGAGAAGAAAGAAGAAAAAAAGGAGGCAAATCCAGAACAGAGCAGCTAATGTGGTGCTCTGAGAAGATAATGAGAAAGACAACAAAACCAAATGGACAATTAAATCTTCTCTTCCTATATGGAACGCCTCTCTTCTTTCAACCCCCCAGAATTAGATGTGTTTTGTTTTGTAGCTCGAGCTCTCCTAAGAGCCTCTCTCAATCCCATCACAATAAATAAGTTGGTCAAAGTAAGAAGTGACTCAGCTCCACCATGTAACCAATCCACGTTAGACAAGGAAGTACCATAATGCACCTTTGCTGTTTCGACCACATAGGCAGAGTTACACAGTTAGGCATCTATATGTAAACATGATGATTGAATCATAATATATCTTGCTCAATGTTAGAACAATTACCATAAATTCCAGCAGGAACTGCTCAAGAGGCACAACAACAGAAAAGACGGAAGAAAATTAGTTAGAGTTGACAAGAAGGCTGTTATACAGTAGTAAACAAGTAATAGTAGCAGGGAAAAGGCATAACTATTATCTTAGCCAAAATGGTTGAGACACATATGGCATTGATTTGAAGAAGCTTTTCACTAAGTTAAACATTCAATGCCTTGTAAATGTACAATAACAATCCGTTCTGGAGATAATGTATCACAAGGTGTGAAGACAGAGGGTAAATGAAAGCAATGCTATTGCTGAGACAATGGCAATTTGAATTTCTAAAATTATCAACATGTAGAGACGTAGACAATGGACATGAACCCCATAATCTCACTTTTTATGGCCCTAGAGTGGAGACTGTGTAATTGATCAGGCCATGGCTATATTAAAATTTGACACACAAAAGGCACCTTCATTGATAAATGAAAAGGAGTTAGCAGATTTGAATGAAAGAGACCGATCTTGGCCCTCAAGTACTTCATCCGAAACAAGTTTCTCCAATCCTCAGACAATTTAATCCCTATGCCTGATTCAATTTGCCTGAAATTACATAAGGTTCTCTGGATTGCAGAAAATATTAGACCCATCTTGAAGTCATGTAAGCATTGTTGGTGCTGTCTAGGGATGGCACAATGTACCTGCCCCGCCCTACCCTGACCAGCCCTACATGGGTTTTCCTGGCCTTTATGAGGGGATGGGATGGGACGGATTTTGCCTACTCAGCTTCACCCCGAGCATGTGTATATATATCTATAATCTAATTTTTTAATACATATCCTAGTAGCATCCCTAACACTTGCCTTTCTCTTTGAATACTATCACAGTCTCACTGCCACCCCTCCCTTCTTTCTCAACTATTTGTTAGGAACCCGGTGGTTCCTAATGGGGATGAATAGGAATTTTAGGGGAATTGACTTAATTCGAGGTAGTCACCCTCCATAGAGAAAGCAAGAGATTAAGAGAGAAAGATGCACTAATGCACTAAGAAATTGATTTATTCTTCCATGATGGAAATGTGATTACAAATAGGTATTTATAGAACCATAAAACTATTCTGTTGGCCCACATGGCCTTATCCTAATGGTCCTATTATTCCCCATGTGTATTAATAATTCCAACATGTGTTAAATGTGATTAACATGCTTGGAATTGTAACTAACTAACCAACTAACTAACTAAATGCAATATTACAACAATTATTATCTATATACCTATTGGGGTTCCTTACACTATCTTACTTTGATCAAGAGCTGATGACATGTCATTACGGATGACAAAATGAGTCCACACAGATTGGCCCTACTCCCGTCCCACATGGGAGGGATGGGGAACCCATGATTCAGCCCGCCCCATCTCTTGCCATCCCTACTGTCCAAGCAGACAGATGAGAACAAAACAAAAATGAAAACTCTGACTAAAATACATGCCTTAACTAAAGTGCAATTCATTTTTCCTTATCAAAATCCTGAGGGCCAATATTTCCTCAATGTTAACATAGCCCAAACATTTTCTTAGATAAATTTTGGTAGATTTTTATTTATTTCCCCATACTCCAGAGCAATTATTAGTTATCTTTGACTAAATAGCAAGTTACACCCTCAATGTTTGGGATATATTTGATTTTGCCCCATTAAGTTTCAAAATTTGAATCTATACCACTAACATTACATAGCATTTAGATTTAAGCCATTCCATCCATGCGCCATGATGAGGTGTCTCTTAAGTGTGCCATCTCAACTCAAAATGACGTAGTTTTATGGATCCAAAATTTGAAACTTTAAAGGGGTAAAATCAAAATTACCCCAAAGTTGATGGTGTAAATTGCAATTTACTTGACACTTAACGGGCACTTCAACACGGTGCATTGATGGAAGGACTTAAATCCAAATGATATGTTATGTTAGGGGTACAGATCCAAATTTTGAAACTTTAGGAGGCAAATTCAAAATTGCCCCGAACTTGAAAGGTGCAAATTGCAATTTAGTTTATATCTCCTGTTAAAATGACATCAACCCGCTTTGAGAACTCAAGAAAGCTTAAATTAAGACTGGGAGCAAAAGAGTATATATCCTTGTGACCCAACAAAGCTAAATTCATCTATAATCATAAAAATGGCAGCATAAACTATCCCATTAGGGCCGTTACAAAAAAAGCTTTAACTCATAATCATATAAGAAGCACAACACAACAAAACATTAACATAAAATTAAAGGATAGAAGAAATAGGGTCTGAGAAAACTCACTGGTAGCCCCCACAAAGGCGAGCAAGAAGTAGAATCCAAAGAGGGTGAGCTTTGGAGCAGACTTGGATTTAGTGATGAAGTACAAGAAACCAAGGTAGGGAAACAAAGAAAAAGCAAAGAGCTGTGAAGCTATACTCTGTGAATCAATGTTGGGTGCCCATGGGTCCACTGGAAGCAATGCCCAACACACAATCTCTCCCCTTCTCTTACCAACCAATCTCTCTCTATTACACTTAGATTCCCTCCTTTTTCTACATGGGTTTTTTATGGGGTTTTGCAAGAAAGCAGAAGAACCCGGAGAAGTTGGAGGGACTAAAAAGGTGACAGTGTTACATAGAGGTTGAAATGTTGGACTTGTGATCATTGTTTAGCACTAAAGTTTCAATCTTTTTTTCTGAGCGAGAGGTCTTTAAGGCACTAATTAAGAAAAATATTATAGGACTATCTTTAAAGAAATGGTGAGTGGCTATGGATGAAGAGGATGGGCCATACAAATTGTTATCGTAAGTCAAATTCATGTACCTTTCTGTGAATGAATCGTGGTGCTAGTGGGCTTGGAGTGGGCTGCCTGGTTTGGATGACTTTTTCTCTTGGGCTTGACAGTGCTAGAATTTCACGCAGTTTTGTCTGCTCGAACTGTGGATCTCAAATCGACTAAGCAAAAAGCCTTTTTCTTTTTTAATTTGCTGGGGTCGATCAATGGATAGAGCAAACAAAATGAAAATTGGCTCAAACGTCCCGAGATTCAAATTCAATAGGTGTAAAGAGTGAGGGATAGTAAAGCCCAAAATTTATAATACTCATCAAGTAAAAGCTAATGATGTGTCACAAACAAATGCCCATAAGTGTTAGACAACAAAGGGAAAGAAAATATGAACAATACCTCTAATCTTTATTAATTTGTACATGCATCAAAATATGAAATTTAAGAAAGGTGTTAAGGGGGAGAGAGAAGGCATTATTGGGTTGGTTTAGTTTAGTGACTTTAGTCACGATTTAGGAAATTTGTTGACTAAACTTGATTAGCTAAACCCTCTTGCCAAATTGACACATAGGGAACCTACTAAATTGACAAACCTCACCAGAATTCATTAATTGAAGCAACTTATTTTTTAGGCTAAAACTAGGTTAAGTAGTGTCTTTAGTTACGTAAAATAGACTAGACATGATGTTTTTTTTTTTTTTTGCATGAAAGTTAAGTGACCAGCACGTGATTCCTTTTATGGGTCCTTAAATTTTGCAAGTGGCTTGAATGGGTAAAATCTATGATTTGGACTCATATTAAAAAAAATAAAAAATAAAAAAAGTGCCCAATCTTATCCTTCAAACATCACTCTCTTAATTCCCCATTTAAATATGCACTGGCTTTGTCCATGCATAAAAAAATAAAAAATGTTATGTTTATAATGGGCCAAATTGGATTTGACTCTGCTTTGCATTTGGGCTAGTAAGTTTTTTGCAAAAATAACCATCAACAATAATAAAAATAAACAACACCACTTGAACCAATTTTAATGTCAAAATTAAAAACTCCTAAACTTTTAATGTCCAAATCGTTTACTTTGTTACTCTTTCATTGGTGAGTGGGTGAGAAAACACGATTAATGTAGAGTGTATATTTGTTTTTATAAATAAATTGTTTTTAAAGTAAGATTAAATAGAGAAGTCATTTTATATTTCATTTAATTTTTTTCAAATTCTTCTCTCCTATTAATGATATTATGACCCAAAGCCCATTAACTTGTCCAGCAAGTATACGAGCATACAATAAATTTGAGTCGCTTAAACTTTAATATGTTCCACAAATCCCAATCTAATTAGACAATTACTGCTAAAATAGGACGGGGTCATATCAGTGGTGCCATATCCTTGTCTAATACCATCTTTAGGCATAAATAAATAAATAAAATGCATGAAACAGGTTAGAGTTATTTTATCATTTCAAATGAGGCAGTTTTGACATAAATGAGGTAATAGCCTAATAGGCTGGCCTTAGGACCCTCTACTCGACAAAAGCCTCAAATAATTGAGTAATATTACAAATTGATGTGTCAACAATTACAAATTGTAATTTAAATACTTATTTATTATTACTTTAAAAAAATACTTGTGGGGGGAGAAAAACCCAGCCCAACTTATTGGGCCCAAGGCCCTGAATGAGAAACACTCTTCATCCGAGGAGATGGGGCCTTCAGTCGGATGCCCACGCCAATGGGGGATGCCTGGAGATGAGCACGTATACCATCCGAGGAGATGCTCATATGTCCGAGTAGTCATGCGTCCTCGGATCCGAAGAGGTTTGATCAAACACGAGTATGGGAGGTTCAACTGATCTATTTGACAAGTGTCAAGAGGGAGAGGAACCTCGGACACACATAAAGATAACGGCAACAGAGAAATATCAAGGAGGCATACTCCAACCACCACATTTAATGCACTGCACCTAACTTCCTGGCCGCATTTATGTGGATAGGACCCCTGAACAGTGCTTTCTCAGCTACCGCCACTCACATAAGGCTAAAAGTGGGGTGATGGGACATGTACTCAAGTGGGTGCCTGGATGATGAACAAGTGGACGGAGGAGATGTAAGAAGGCAATGCTATATAAGGGAAGGGTACCTCTGATAGAGGGGATCGAAAAAGAGGAGAGGAAAAGGATATATGAGATGGTTGTAGCCCCAGGAATTGTAACCTTATATGATCAATGAAAAACATCTCTTCGGACGGAGTATTCATATTAGTCCGAGAGCACATTAATCCAAATCTTCCCATTCGCATCGCTGTTTGATATTGTTATTTTCATTATTAGCCTAGCTCTTTCACCCACTCTCTACAAAATTTATTGTTTTGGGCTCGGTGGGCCAAGGACCCATACCTTTTTGGACTTGGGCTGCAAAAACTGACCCTACAATTGGCGCCGTCTGTGGGGAGAGCTTGTGCAAGAGTGAAAACAACAGTTGATGATGGCAGGACAAGGTGAACAGCAAGCAGAATCCAGGGCATCCCAACACGTGGACCATTTCGCCAACCTAGAGAGGAGACAAAATCGTGAGGGTAGCGTACACACAGTGCGCCTTAGCCAGGGCCAATCGCAGAGCGGAAGTCACATGTCCCATGCAAAGAAGAACCGCGACTTGCAACTGGAAATAGAAAAACTAAAGAGAGAGCTGCGCCATGCAAAGAGGAAACGGGCTTCCTCATACTCTGAGGATGATCTTGATGATGAGCAAGATGTCTCTTATCAGCACAAATCCAAAACACCAGCCAGCGAGTCCTACACTTGTGAGGAGGAATCCCATCGCAAGAGACAACGTAGAAGTCCATCAACGAGGACATGGAGAACGATGCCATGAATAGAGCTCTGAACCAGATATCTAAGTCGCCCTTCACGCGTAGGATAGAGGAGGCTAGACTCCCTCGGCGTTTCAACCAGCCAACGTTTACCATCTATAATGGTAAGACTGACCCGTGGAGCATGTGAGTCATTTTAACCAAAGGATGGCTGTCTTCGCCAGAGACGAAGCCCTGATGTGCAAGGTTTTCCCTTCCAGTCTGGGGCCTGTGGCTATGAGGTGGTTTGACGGCTTGAAGGCAGGCTTCATCAACTCCTTTAAAGAGCTCACTCAGGCATTCTGCTCCCGTTTTGTCACATGCCGAAGAGCAGCCAGACCCGTCTCTTCCCTGCTATCCTTGTTCATGCAGGAAGGTGAATCCTTGAAGGCATATTCAGATAGGTACTGGGAGATGTTCAATGAGGTGGAAGGTAACAATGATGCAATGGCCCTCAGCACATTCAAGCTCGGCCTCCCTACTGATCACGGTTTGAGGGCATCCCTATCTGGCAAACCAGTCGCAAACGTGCGTCAGCTAATGGACCGCATAGAGAAGTATAAGAGGGTTGAAGAAGATCAGCAGCAGGGCAAGGGAAAGGACAAGGTTATCTCTCAGGAGAGGAGGGATTCGCGGTCGGACCGCTACAATTATAATAAACCGCGAAGAGATTTTGCCGGGCAATCAGGATCGACGAATCCTCAATCGGTCAACACTGTGTTCAAAGAGCTAGTACACCAGGTCCTGGAAAAGATCAAGAACGAATCGTTCTTCAGGTGGCCGAACAAGATGATAGGAAACCCCGAGAAACGCAACCATAATCTCTACTGCCAGTACCATCAAGACCATGGGCATACCACGGAGGATTGTAGGAGTCTGTGGGATCACCTGGACAGTTGGTCCGCGATGGTAAATTGAAACACCTCCTGCACCCCTCCAGTGGCCGAGGGCAGACGGGGTCAGGGCCACGCAGAGATGAACTCCCAAAGCCGCCGCTAGGGACTATAAACGTCGTCCTCGCCGCGCCAGGAAGAACAGGATCCTGGCCATTGAAGGTTATGACAGTAGGTCGACCACCCGTAAGCGAGTCAGGCCGAGGACCTAAGGGAACTAAGTCTGGTGCCCCGTTGGTCATGGGCTTCTCGGACGAGGACATGATTGGCACCATCCAACCCCATGATGATGCACTAGTTATCACCCTTAGGATAGGAGGGTACGATGTGAAGAGGGTGATGGTGGACCAAGGCAGTGCCGTGGAGGTAATGTACCCAGACCTCTACAAAGGACTAGGCCTAAAGCCCCAGGACTTGACGCCGTACGATTCCCCTCTCTTGAGCTTTGAAGGAAGGCCTGTCGTTCCGAAAGGCCGGATACGCCTATCAGTGCAGTCGGGCGCCGAGGTGGTAGAGTTAGATTTCATAGTTGTGGATGCATATTCGCCTTACACGGCACTAGTGGGCAGACCTTGGATTCACGCACTGGGGGCTGTTCCTCTAACTTTGCACCAAAAGGTCAAGTATCCGTCAGGAGGGCAGATACGCGAGATCCGAGGGGACCAGTCTGTTGCTCGTCAGTGCTTGGTAGCTGCCATTCAACATAAGACCCCAACCGAGTCCTCGGATGCACCCGGGAGGGATTTATAGCAACTACAGACTCGGGGATTGCCCTTCGAAGAACCAGATGAAGCCACTCGATGTGAGGATCTAACAAGAGTGGTCATTGGAGATGATCCTGATAGGTTCTTTCAAGTCGGATCCCAGCTGCCCCTCCAAGAGAAGGAGGAGCTAATAGAGTTCCTTAAGCGAAATCTCGATGTATTTGCCTGGAATCCCTACGAAGCCCCAGGGGTAGACCCGGAGTTTATATGCCACCACTTGAAGGTGAATCCACTGATCACCCCCAAGAAA